>NW_024883712.1:0-49956 GCF_019059575.1 Amphibalanus amphitrite
CTTTCGGAGTTGCAGCACAGGGACAGCCCTCCCCGAGCTGCAGCAGCTCGGGGCTTAGCTCCCCGCCGGGCCGGGCCGCCGGGTTCGATATTCGCCCGCGGCTCAATGGAGGACGGTCGGTCGGTTTGCTGGCAAATTGGTCAGACGAGCGTGCAGGCTGGTCAGTGTTCGTGACGGCGACACCTGGGGCGTTCCACGACAGATCGACCAAAAAAATCGCGAAATAACACCCTACCTCTCATATTTTGATGAAATTTCGTCTATGGGGTTATCTTGTCCGGCGATTCGTGTTGTGACATTTTCAATCTCATTCGTCCAATACTTTGGGAGATATTGCCCCAGGCAACTTAATGGCTACCATAAAAACTCTAAGTTTCATCCGCAAATATTTACCTAAATACTGATTAGATTCATATAAAACTGCATATCATCACAATAAGTATTAAGCAAAGATTTCGGTGATATCAATTATTTTTGAAAATTTTGCTCTTTTAATTTTTTAACATAAAATTGATTTATAAAAATCAAATTTTGAGAACGTGGCCATCTTTTTTTACAATTTATTTTTGCAGCAAAAGTCTTGTCAACGCATTGACTTTCAATGATGAAAATATTAAAAACATGTTTTTCCCCTAAAGGTCGCTATACAACATTGAATTTCGTCGTACAGTGAAAAAAATAACAATAACTGTCAACCGGTCTAAACGGAGTACGGTGAAATGTGATCAAGAGCTCATTGCGACGCTGTTAATTCTTTTTAAAGATGCTTAAGACACCTACGAAAGCTAAGTTAGGACCCAAAGATCCAAAAACGTCATTAATGGCGTATTGTTTTCAAGAGAGCGAGGTTTAACCCCCTGTGGCCGAGGGAGCGAATGCTAATCACCTTTGACGGTTTTCTCATCACTGCTGGGGACGCATTGGCGATAGAGTGCTGAAGCCGGAAAGTTATTACAAGTTATCTAGTTGATTTATCTTGTGACATCAAATGAACTTTCATATAAGGTCACTTTACTGAACTATGACGTCACGTAAGTGAGCCTATCTAATTCTTAAAAATGTTACTTTTGCGAAACGCCAAACAATAGTTTACGGAGAGAACGTATGTAATTCACGCATTCTTTGCAAGGTCCGATGCTTTAGTTTTGCTGGTGGGCCTTGCATGACGTCATAATGACGCAACGTCATTTATGACGTCACTAACGCTGATTGAGTCGAGTTTTTCGTTAATAGATTCCTAACAAAATGACGACATTGAGGGGAGGGACATCAATGTACTGAGAATGAGCTGTCGAATCGACAGATATGTACTTTTGCCGTAGGTCGGTATTATCTCAATTGACCAGTTTCGGGACCTGAAATATTTTGCCAGATACCGAAATGACGGTTCTGCGACCATTTAAGGGATTTATTGACCGAAAATTGGATCCCTGCCTCAAGGCATTTGACCTGACCTCAGAGGTTACCGGTTGCCGGAATGATAAAAACTTGGTTTGGAAGAGGTCAGCTTAAGATGTTTTCCTCAGGTCGAGGCCACATCAAAACCGCTGAGGTCAAGAAGCTGTTCAAATGAGGCCATTTCAGCCGTTTTCACGACGGATATCAGACGAATCTAGCCAAATCTTTTACTACAGCTATTTTCATAACGTAATTTTATTCTTATGCTTGAGTAAAAAGTAACGACTGATAATTTGATAAATAAGGCCAATAAGCAACTAGCGCAACCTAAGCTAAAAACAATTAAGAACCAAATTTGACCAAATCCCATCAAATATCAGTTAATGTGTGTCAGATAACCGTCGTGAAAACGGCTATTGTAAGTATATGATTCAGTTCAGCAGGGTTCCCTGAGTTCACTGGTGGCTTATTCGACTCGTTAGCTAAATTCCATTCAGTCATTGACAAAAAGAAACCGATGACCTCACACGACCGTATAATGTAACGGCATATACGGCGCATTGCAAGGTCCTCAATGCAAAACCTAAGAATCGCTCATCGCAAAAGTGTATGAAATCACGATTACAGGCGTTTGAGATGGGCTTGGATCATTTTCGGCATCCAAATACCTAACAGTTCAAATGTTTCAATATTTCCCATTGACTTATATTAGTGAAGTCACGTGACCAGCTTGACTTCGGGTGAAAATTTAGGAAAGTTAGGGGAATTGATGTTGTGAAATCTCAAGAGCCGTTACTGCCGTTACTTGTGTCATCCCCTGCAAAAGGTTCCCTTACACTGAGAGTACAGTGCAAAGCTGCAACTTTTTGCATTATTCCGAGGTTTATTTGTGACGTCATATGTCAGTAAGCTGACCTGAGCCTGTTCTGTTGGTGTCAACAGATTCGGAATGTCAACTTTCAGCTCTCCAGCCTTACACCACTGCAAACAATATCGAGAAAACCGTTGGGGCTGCACATCAAACCCTCCCCTTCGGCCGGGTGGGAATAAAAATACTATGAAAGTGAATGTTAGTGAAACATGGAGCATCCCAAGCCACTAGCTACCTCGAAATGCATTAATTTCAAAACGTTAGAGATGCTTCCAGTTTCAAGAAAACAGAATTCAATATCGGCGAGTTTTCAAGAAGGCTTGTAATTTTGTCACCCCGCCCACTCTGACCTGGTCACGCCCCTGGCAATTGCAATCAATTACCTTCAAATGCCGCATTTTGGTACTCATATAATTTTTTGTGGCAAATTTATTCATCAAAATTACTGAAAGTCCGTTATTACAAGGACAGAGCGAACTTCATGCGATTACTAGCTAGAGCCTTCTCCTCATTTAACTCTAACACAGCCTCGGCTCTTATGAACGGAAGTTGTGTAGGTATGTCCGGCCACAATGTCCGATTAGCAATTTTGATAATTCCTAACGTTTCATTGGCGGATCGAGCCGGACGTTTTTTTTTTTTTTGGGGGGGGGGGGGCAATTGGCCGAAATGGCCCCTTCCTTTCCATGAACCGCCATAGGCGCAATGTTAAAACTCGGGTTTTTGCGGGGGGGGGGGTAAACGGGCTTTGGGGGGAGCATGGCCCTACCCCCTGGATCCGCCAGTGTAACGTTTCACCAGTGCAAGCTGCTTAGAAGCATATCAGAATTACATGCGAGGCGGCCGATATCAGTGTTCAGCTCATTTTTTTTTTTGCCTGAACAATGTTCGAAACTACAGCGAAAGTGAAGCAAACATCATTCAATAATCGCATGCCTGGTCTGTGAGTGTGAGTGCCAGGCTTTTATTTCTAATTTTCATGAAACAGTTCGAGGATATGTGGGTAGGAGAATGATTGGCTCTGGAAGGCATCACCAAATGTTCCCTTTTACTACAAACATTGTCGTAAACAAAAAATTATATAAAAAGTTAAAGGCAAAACATGTCTCTAATTTTTTGGACATTAAATTCCCATATCCAGAGGCATCTTTTGGCATAATATTTTTGTCAAAAATTAAATGGCCACCTTTTGAAAATCGAAAATCAAAAATTCATTATTTAAAAAAATCTTGCGATTTTGAAAATTTTCAAAATATTTTGGCTGGATCATTTTCTACTGTCAATGAGGATTCCAATGATATGCATATTAATGTAGGTTACTGGCTATATTTTTTGATAATACGAGTTTAAAAGAGGGTTACTCTGGGCATTTTGAAAAATGCCTCTGGCTATAACTCATAAACCCTACGTAGTATAACGCTAAAAATAAGAGATTATGAATCTACGGTACGGATAACCCCATAGACGCAATTTCATCAAAATCTGAGAGGTAGGGTGTTATGGCTTGGTCGATCTGTCGTGGAACGCCCCACCTCTCAGTACTGAGAACTCAGAGAGGGGTCAGCGTTCCCTGGCTCAGATCTCTGGTGTACTCAAGCTCGATCAGATACGAACGGCTTCAACACCGTGATTTCACAGTATCGAATGAATTCGATACGTTCCAGCTAAATAAAAAAAAAAACGCATCGAAAGAATTATGTAATTTCCGATGGAGCGATACTGCAAATGGATAGTGATACCGACACAAATAAATAAATAAAAATATGTAAAAATGATCAATAACATGGCAGAAATGTAAAACTTTTATTGTAAAATAGGCCAAATATGAGATAATTATTCTCATATTTGGCCTATTTTACAATAAAAGTTTTACATTTCTGCCATGTTATTGATCATTTCTACATAGTTATATCTATTCATCATGGCAAAAAGCACCATCTCACACATTACAAATAAATAAAATTCAGCTTTAATTGGAGAAGGAACATAAATCGTCTTTCTAATAAAGAACACGAGAAAATATAATCTATGCCGAACAAAAGATGCACCAAGATGCACATTCGCAGGTATCTGCGCTCGACCACCGTTTTAAAGCACCGCTACTGTCCTGGCCAGGGCCAATGCGTGTCTCCTACCCCCCCCCCCTTCCATCACCTGACCAGGCGGTACACAAACCATCCACAGCCGCCCACCGAGCCTAACACGGCGGCCGTGGGACCTTCTGCCAGCGCCGCGGTCACCGCGGTTTCATTATTTCATTCCGGGTAGGTATATTTATAATGAAATAGCGCCGCCAGTTGGGGGGACACCCACGGCAGTGGCGGCGGCAGCAGACCATGATCTGCACACGGAGTGGAGGACAGAGAATCGGTCAGCAGAACTGCTAATGCACGGAACAAACAGGAGGTAATGCTGTCAGCAGGCCTGGCGGCGCCCGGCGGCACTCATGTTTTCGGCACTGGAGGGAAGGCAGGCGGCTGAACTGCATATGTGTTTGTATATTGTTGCCAAGCAATACTAGCTGGATGCAGCAACCACCAGCTTTCCGATACCACAAGCCTAAATATGTTTTTGTCGATTTCAGAGACCTTTGGTCTAGCGTATAATCAGCTTTACCGAAATAAGCCACTTTTTTATATGTTACTGACATCTTCATGAACTTCATCTGTAAGACTATGGTGTTTGATTCTCGACTTCGCAAACTGGTTCGGGTTTTTATGTTGTCCATGGTTTTAAGTTGGCTCGGTTTGCCAATTCTCCAAAACTGACATCACTAGTCGGCACCATTAGTGCTCACTGCTCGGCACCATTAGAAGGGGACCTGTCACCGCCGTCCCAAGGGCATGGCAAAGGGACTGACAGTGATGAAAGCGGGCCAGGGGAGTGCCCACCTTTCACACATTTCACACTCCAGCGTTCCTTTGAGTGTATGAATGCTGGGAATGGATGCTGCAGCGCCTTTACACGCTGTGCATAATGATAACGTGGTGCTATTACCTTTAGGCGGTTTACAGATATTCAGTCTCACGAGCTTTTCTTTACAGAAGAGTCCGACAAGATAGTTGATCAGAAGTTAAATCGAAAGAAGTTAAATCGTGTAAAACCAGCCTTTCAATATTGATCGCTGTAAACAGGGCTGCACTGCAAAGTTATTGATCAAGGACTAAGCAGCACATTCACATTATGCAATGCATATAACATTGCATAAGCCATAAAGACACTACTGATAATTCCGGCTAGCGACCAAACTAATTTCATTTGAGGCGTTACTCCTATTTTTCATTGCCGCTGCTTCACAACAGCGGCAAGTAAACAGCTTCTCATTTGGCACCCGCCGGCGTGCTGAGCCCCGGGTCGAGTCTCAGTACCGGGCTGGCCTGTTTTCCGTCTCCGCTGTAGCAGCTGGGCTGATAATGTCGAGCTGTGACACCTGCCACAGGTGGAGCAAAGAGTTGAACGGTGAAGCTTTCTCTGTGCTTCTGTGTCTCTGAAGTGATAAGAAACGCTCACGAGTTCCTTGATTGAAGTAATCATGGTTTTATCAGGAAAGTTTCCACAAAAGTAAACCCCAAGGAATATTATATAAATAGGTATGTAAGCAACGTAAGTAAAATCAGAGACGCCATATGCCTTATACGGCACTTTGCCTGATATGATATCATATCAGAGCAGTTATCTATCAGCTCGCATCCCATGGCCGTATAACTGATAAGTCGTGAGATGCGACTTATGTAGGCGTCTGGCACACCCCGCTCTGTGCCGATGCCCGGTCAGAATTCGGTTATTCGATTATTTTGTAAAGGCTACCGTTGTAAAGCTACCGCAATGATAAGCAATTTGTCAATCTGAAAGCATTGCTGAACCAGCGTCCATTCGGTCGTGCAAATGACACGTGAATGAATAAATAAACATTTGGCACCGGAAACGGGAGGGAGCCGAATCTCGGACTGCATCGCTGTTCTCCTAACCCGTGACGCGCGATGTCATCCACATTGCAGTCTATGAAGTTGCTACTGGTACGAGATTAGCGGAGTTATGACTCACTGAATCTACTCAAGAGACGTTGCACTTTATGAAGTGTTGTATGTACTACCGTGTCGGCGGATGGGAAGCGACACGGTAGAGGTTACTGGAAGCGAAGCGACCAGTAATCTCTCTTCCTTTCTCTGTCTCTGTCTCTGTCTCTGTCTCTGTCTCTCACACAAGCTCTCTCTCTCTCTCTCTCTCTCTCTCTCTCTCTCTCTCTCTCTCTCTCTCTCTCTCTCTCTCTCTCTCTCTCTCTCTCTCTCCGTCTCTCCTTTCTGTCTCGATCCATTAGGTATTATCAATTGTATCCAACAGTTGGCACTTGGCGAGTAACTCAATTCCCGGGTCTTACCGTCTGAGGCGCGACTACCCAGAAGGCGACGGAGCCAGTGGCATGCATGAGCGCGAGTGTAGAGTGGCAGTAACAGAAGTACCAGTAACATTTCGAAGATGATATTCTTCTATGTAACACGATTATGAAATGTCCCAGGTGTAGAACATTCTGGTTATTTCGTGCTGAAATCGACCGCCACATAGGATATGGTCAGCTCAAATGTCGCATCCTATTTCGTCACGTGGATCTATGTAGTTTTCCACATTAAACTGAAAGCGCCATCAGCACCACTTGCGCACTTGCTCGGATCTACTTCCCATCTAGGCTAGGTCTACGTAAGATAAGATGAGATTGCACGAAAACGTGGAGCTGCTCTGAAAGTAATAAAGTCAGGGACTCAAGGGACAAATCAGTGCTTGCAATGCAAACGGTGGGACTTTTTTACTTTTTATTTCAATCACTAATGGCTCATAAGTTCATCATAACTGGCCCCAGACTGAGCTCGCATTTGAAGGTCCACCAGACTGCTATCCGAACCGCATCCACTCCAACAGAGGGCACTCCCCAGTCCATTCACGAAACCCGCACCGGTGCCATGAAGCGTGGCCCGCTACTTGTGATCCGGGTGAGAAATCCGGCCGCGGGCGGCGCCGTGGAGCGGCCAGAGGTGCGGTGCACGGCGCCCGAGCCGGGACCGGTTCAGACTGTCCTTCCGGCCGATCAGCTGGCCGGCCGCCAGCCGCCGCCGCCGCCGCCGCCGCCGCCACGCCGAGCCATTCGATCTCAGATGGCGGCGGCCGGCCAGCTGTCGCGAGGCTATGGTCCACAGGAATGGAGGCCGGGGACGGGAAATCGGGAGGGGTTAGGTGTGCGCCCACGGTCCTGTGATTTGGCCAGGTATAGAGAAATGTGCATAGCAAGCGAGGCGCGCATAGCTAGGCGTTGGACTATAAAAGCCGAGATGGGTGTGTGTGCATACCGCATACAGACGCAACGGCCTGTAAAATGTAATTGCATACTGTTGCGAGGCTGAGAAGGGTCATCTTATACGTAGGACGGCTCAAGCTGGTTGCTCAAGCTGGTTACCTAAGCGGGTTGCAAGTTGGGTGAGAAGGTCCAAACAAGGTAGGTACTGCAGAGCGTAGGCAGGAGCGAATGACTTCATAGGACATGAATAAGATGAATGGTGGCTTAATTAGCTGTCGCAATTACCAGGAATATGATTAATGACAGATGTTGTAAATGAAGTTAGCCTATGTAACAGGTCAAACTTGGTAAAGCTAAAGTGCAAACGATTTGGACCTACAATATAGGAGATGACTGCACCCGTTGACGCATGTGAATCAACTTTGAGGAAGGTGGCAACGGACTACAGTGCGGCCCACCGCTGTTATTTTGGAGCAGAACAGAACAGGCGTGCAGTACTGCGGTGACGAGCAGGGTCGAATTATACCACGAAATATTTCAGAGCGATATGTCATGTCCGTATTACGGAACAGGCTGTAGCGTGACGCAAGGATGAATGTGAGCCGTATAAGTGTGAGTCAGCTTCAGCGTCGAGCTGTGAACCGGTGACCCAGCGTTGGTCATAGCCGCCGGCATCTGATGCCGGCAGGGCCGAGTTACACCCTGCAAGTAGCTGGGCCGGGCATGACGTATGGGAGCATGATTGGCTGGTTATGATGTGAGATATATGACGTATGACAGCGCGATTGGTTGGTGATGATGTGAGATGTGTGTCTGCGAGCTGTGGATGTGCCAGGAGGGGGATTGTGAGTTTAGTTGGCTGGAAGGTGTAGAGGAGAGCAGAATAGATCTTCTTCTTGTGCTGGACGGTGACTTTTAAGTCAGTACGACAAGCTATTTCGGCCTTCTCGACTAAGTGTTGTGATTATGTCTGACGTAGAAGAGGGCAGTGGTGCACCGGTAGCTGGTACCAATACCATGGAACCAGAGTTTCCTGCGCCTGCATTCGATCTGCGGGCAATACCGGAGTTCGACGGCAGCGGTGACGTCGTCAGATGGCTGGAGCAGGCGACACAGCTGTGTGCCCTGCGTCGTGTGTCACTGGCCGCTGTCATACCCACACGCCTGAGGGACCAGGCGTACGAGGTGTGGGCCACCCTCTCCTCCACCGAGCAGCGGGATGCTGCAATCGTCCGCCAAAAACTGCATCGTGCATTTGCATTGGGACCCGACGCGGCTATGTATGAGCTGTATCACCGACGTCTACAACCGGGCGAGTCTGTGGATGCCTACCTGGGATCAGTCAAGCGGCTGATATCCCTCATAGGTTCAGTGTCCAACGAAGTGATGACGACGCACTTCCTGCAAGGTCTGCCGCCGGAGGTGCGGCTAACAGTACGTAACAGTGCTGGAGATGAAACTCTCTCCTTGGAGCGAGCCGTCGCCGTCGCTAGGTCAACGTTGGCGATGGCGGCCAGGGAGAGAGCGACTGCATCGGTGGCTGTCGTCCAGCCGCCGCCATCATATGTACAGCAGCAGCGGGGAGCCAGAGGGACGGGTCGCCGTCCACCACTGCGGTGTTGGACCTGTAACCAGGTAGGCCACATCGCCCGGCTCTGCCCAAACGGGCACGGCGACGGCGCTACATCAGCGCCACGGGCTCCGCCGTCGCCAGCTGCCGCAGTGACCCAAGAGCCCCCATCATCGACATCAATGTAAATGGGCGCAAGTGCCGAGCACTCGTCGACACAGGGTGCAGCGAGACAGTGGTGTGGAAGGGCATGGTGTCCTGCTGGGAGCGGAGTGACGCCAGCTTGGTCGCTGTCAACGACAGCCCGGTGCTGTGCTGTGGGCGGGCTGTGGTCAGCCTTGGAGTGCGCGGGGCGACAGTGAGTGTGCGGGCGGTCGTCGTACCGGCCCGGTTGCTGGGCGTAGACGTGTTGCTGGGCATGACCGGCATTGACGCCCTGCAGGGCGTGAGTGTAAGTGGAGGATCCGTTCGCTTCGGGAGCGACAACCCAGTTGCGAGCGTCGACACGGCTGCTGTGGTGCAGCGTGAGGCCCCGCCGGAGCGGGAGGTGTGTCGTGCGGTCGACACGGCTGCTGTGGTGCAGTGTGAGGTCCCGCCGGAGCGGGAGGTGTGTCGAGCGGTCGACACGGCTGCTGTGGTGCAGCGTGAGGCCCCGCCGGAGCGGGAGGTGTGTCGAGCGGTTGACACGGCTGCTGTGGTCAGCGGCGTATTTAGAAAATCGCGAAGGGGGGGGCCAAGGGTTTGGAGGGCGCCACCTCACCCAAGGAGGGCGCCATACGGTCGCGAGATAAAAAATCGCTCAGTGGGGGTTGGGGGGTTGGGAGGCGTTTTTTACCATGCCACCAGTTTTTTTCCGTAACCTCGTATAGGTCGTGCTGCATTGATTTTGCATCGTGTGTATTCTTTATACTCCAGGTCACAAAAGGTCAAGTGTTCTTGAAATGCCTCGCCGAAGGCGCGCGAAATTTTTGAAAACAACCTTTTCCTCCGCTTTTTAGGCACGCCTTTTATACGATCACTGTTCAAAGCTCCTCTCGCTCTTTTACCAAATTTGAAGGTGTAAAAAATACCTAAGGTTTGGTCGGGCCGCTGCCACACAAACTGTACAGAAAGCTTGGCTCATGGGTGTCGATGTATAAAAGTTTATTGGCGGTGGCATATCTACGCACCAGATCACCGTATCGGATTGATACCGGAGCGCGAGATGCGTAAACATCATCCAAATTACCTCAGACCAGCCTTCATAGCCTTCTCACAGATGCATACAGTGTACCCACATAACCAGTTTCAATCACCGAAACTTCAGATGCCTGCTGTTGCGCCCGAACCTGTTGACAATACTTAACTTAATCGTAATCCATATAGATGCCATGATGCACGTAAAGTAGGATCAATCCGTTAAGACCAAAGACGTGTTTTATGCATCGTAGAGCGTAGATAGTTTTGGTAGGTATAGATACTTCATTCATTGTGCTGAATGCACGTTCATTTGTGGCAGTTTTCACAGGCAAGACATCAACTATGTGTAATAGAACGACTAAGTTGAAAAACATGCCAAAGGAGTAAATAAATGATAGGAGGGCAGCGATCAACGGATGTTGCCAATAGGTAGAAGGGCTGCGATCCACAGGAGGGCACTAATAGGTAGAAGAGCCCTGATCAACATCCCGAGTTTCGACAGTAGGGCACCGATAGGTAGGAAGTTGGCGAGCAGCAGGAGGGCGCCAATGGATAGAAGGGCAGCGATCAACAGGAGGGCACCAATAGGCAGGAGGGCGCCGATCAACAATCAACAGGAGGGCGCCACCAGGTAAGAGGGTGGCGAGGAACAGGAGAGCACCAATAGGAGGGTGGCGATCAACAAGAGGTCGCCAATAGGTGGGAGGGCGGTCATCAACTGGAAGTCGCCAATGAGCGGAAGGGTGACGATTAAAATGGGGGTGGCAATGGTGAGGAGGGCGCCTTTGCTCAAGAGGATGACACGAACAGGAGGGCGTCTGTGCGGAGGGCGCTGGTCAACAGGAAGGTGCCAGTGGATAGGAGGGCGGTGATCAACAGGAGGGTGCCAGTGGTTAGGAGGGCGGCGATCTACACGAGGGCGCCAATAGGAGAAGGGCCCCGATTAACATTCAACAGGAAGGACTAGGGAACCAATAGGTAGGAGGGCGGCACTGAACAAGAGGGTGCCAAAAGGGAGAAAGGCGGCCTTCAAAATTTCACATGAGGGCTCAATAGGTAGGAGAGCGTCAATAATTATGAGGACACCGATCAGCAGAAGGGCGGCAATGTGTAGCAGGGTGGCGACCTACAGGAGGGCGCCTTCGGGTGAGAGGGCGCTTATTTACAGGACAGCGGCTTACATAGGCGACCACCGTTACGCTTAGAGAGCTACAGCCTACAAATGTGGTTGGAGGGCGCCCGAGGGAGCCCTCCAACCGTATTTGGAGGGCGTATTTGGAATGGGCGTCCTCCGAGGGCGCCCTCCATCCGTATTTTCCCTGTAAACACATTCGCGATTGGAGGGCGCCCTCCAGTCGCGATTGTTTTTCGATTCGATTATATCACAATTGCATTTGCGATTGGAGGGCGCCTTCGGCGCCCTCCAATCGCAAAGGGCGCCTTCGGCGCCCAAGGGGGGGGGCCATGGCCCAGTGGCCCCCCCCCTGCCTACGCCCCTGGCTGTGGTGCAGCGTGAGGTCCCGCCGGAGCGGGAGGTGTGTCGAGCGGTCGACACGGCTACTGTGGTGCAGCGTGAGGCCTCGCCGGAGCGGGAGGTGTGTCGTGCGGTCGACACGGCTGCTGTGGTGCAGCGTGAGGTCCCGCCGGAGCGGGAGGTGTGTCGAGCGGTCGACACGGAGCCGGAGCTAAGGATTGACGAGACTGACTTCACGGCTGTGTTCGATGATGTGTGGACAGTCCGTTGGAAATGGGCCGGTGGCGTGGCTCCGCCCCCGCTTGGAAACTCGATAGCTCAGTACGGTGTGCCGAGTTGTGCGCGTGAAAAATTCGATGCAGAGCTGGCGCTGTGGATTAGTGAGGGCTGGCTGCGCGAATACGATGAGACGATGTACGGTCCCGCACAGGGATTGATCCCGTTGATGGTGGTTACTCAGGCAGCGAAGGACAAGGTGCGGCCGGTGTTAGATTATCGGGAACTCAATCAACACCTGACACGTCACACAGCCGACGCTGACGTCTGCGTGGAAGAGCTGCGAAGGTGGCGACGTCACGGACGCCGGGTCGCTGTCCTGGATCTGAAGAAAGCTTTTCTTCAGCTTCGTGTGGACCCGGCCCTGTGGCCGTACCAGACAGTCATCGTGCAAGGGCGGCGGTACTGCCTGACCAGGGTCGGCTTTGGGCTCAGTATCGCGCCTCTGATCATGAAGGCTGTGGTCAGGAAGGTGCTCGCACAGAGCCCCGGGTTGGCAGAGGCAGTGCTGCCTTACGCCGATGATCTGCTGGTCAACGAAGCGGTGGTCTCGGCTGATGAGGTTGCCGAGCACTTCGCTCGATTCGGGCTCACATGCAAGCCGCCGGAGCGGGTCGCGACCGGTGCACGTATGCTGGGCCTTCGTGTCGCCGAGAGCGACGGGCCGGCACTCCAGTGGAGTAGGGACGGGGAGTCACCAACGCAGGCTCCACCCGTGCTAACGCGGCGATCTGTCTTCGCGTGGGCCGGCCAGCTGACATCTCATGTGCCGGTCGCAGGCTGGCTGCGGCCGGCCGCTGCATGGGTGAAGCGGACTGCCAACCGCCTCAGCCCGGACTGGGACACTCCGATCGTCAGCGAGGAACTACAACGTGAGGTGGATGAGGTGTCACGGCGGTTTCGAGCATGTGACCCGGCACGCGGCCAGTGGTGTGTGACAGGGACGAGCGTCGTGGTGTGGACCGACGCCAGCTCCATCGCCCGCGGTGTCGTGCTCACTGACCCTGACACGGGCGCCATCATCGAGGACGCGTCCTGGCTGCGTGCCGAATCGGAGAGGGACGTGCACATCAATATCTCAGAACTGGATGCCGCTCTCAACGGTGTCAACCTGGCGGTAGCATGGGGCTTCCGTCGCCTGACGCTCCGGACAGACTCGGTGACGGTGCACCGCTGGCTGAGTGACGCGCTGTCGGGTAAGGCAAGGCTGCGAACCAAGGCGCAGTCCGAAATGCTTATCCGACGGCGCGTGGCTGTTTTCCGTCAGCTCGTCATCGAGTACGAACTGGAGGTCACTATCGAGCTGGTCGCGTCAGCGGTCAACCGTGCTGATGAGGTGACGCGGGTGCCCAACGCCTGGCTGCAGACTGCCGACCAGCCAACCACTGATTCGTCCAAAGCACAACCGGTGGCTGTCGCTGCCATCACAAGTGCCTCAGCGAGTGACATCCGCACCATCCACGAAAACATCGGTCACCAAGGAGTGAGGAGAACGTTGTGGTACGCCCGACGTGAGCTGGGGGTGAGGCGGGTGTCAAAACCAGCTGTGCGAGACGTGGTCAGACGATGCCAGACGTGTGCCTCGATTGACCCGGCGCCGGAGCGCTGGCCCGGTGGGTCACTCGGAACAGAACGCACGTGGGATCGCCTGGCCATGGATGTCACCCACGTGCACGGCCACCCATACCTGACGCTGGTGGACTGCGGGCCGTCGAGGTACGCCATATGGCGACGGCTTCGCCGGGCAGGAGCTCTGGAGATTGTGAGTGAGCTGGAGAACGTGTTTCTAGAGCGTGGAGCCCCGGCGGAAATACTCACGGACAATGCGACAGAGTTCCGTGGCCGGGTCATGTTAGCGTTCGCGGCTCGCTGGGACGTATCCATCCGGTTCCGCGCTGCCTACGAGCCCGGCGGGAACGGCATCGTCGAGCGCCATCATCGTACCATCAAAGTGATGGTGGCCCGGCAGTCCTGCTCCGTTGCTGAAGCAGTCCATCGATACAACGTGACACCGAAGGATGGCAGTGACCCGGCCACAGCTCCAATCAACGGGGTGCTTCGACACCCTGGCCGAGACGTTGACGTGACGCCCCGCAGAACCTCAGACGAGCCTGGTGACGCCCTGCCGCTGAAGAAACCCGGTGTATACCAGGTAGGGGACAAGGTGTGGGTTCGGCGGCGGGGCGACCGATGTTTTGTAAAGTCAGACGAGGGTATTGTGACAGGCGTCGTTTCGGCCCAGACAATCGAAGTCGATAATGTCCCACGACATGTGCGAAACCTCCGACATCGGTTGACCGTCCCTGAATGTCCGAGGCCAGGGGCTCTGCGAGCGCCAACGGTGGAGTGGTCTGATGACAGCGAGTGTGATGGCGTGTGTGTGTCGCCAGCTCCGAGTGATGTGACGGAGTCGGACACGCGGCCGCCCAGCGTCGCTCAGTCCCCGGACCCCGATCCACCGACCGGGTCCGATGTGTCCGCAGACGAGAGTGAAACGTTCGTGCCTGCGACGCTGCGGCGTGGTACGCGTGTTCGAAGAGAGCCGGAAAGATATGGCGATGGTGTGCCAGAGGATGTAGTTGATGCGTTGATTGAATGACATGTAACATGTAGAGTAATGTGGTTCTTCAGAACCAGGGGGTGATGTAGCGTGACGCAAGGATGAATGTGAGCCGTATAAGTGTGAGTCAGCTTCAGCGTCGAGCTGTGAACCGGTGACCCAGCGTTGGTCATAGCCGCCGGCATCTGATGCCGGCAGGGCCGAGTTACACCCTGCAAGTAGCTGGGCCGGGCATGACGTATGGGAGCATGATTGGCTGGTTATGATGTGAGATATATGACGTATGACAGCGCGATTGGTTGGTGATGATGTGAGATGTGTGTCTGCGAGCTGTGGATGTGCCAGGAGGGGGATTGTGAGTTTAGTTGGCTGGAAGGTGTAGAGGAGAGCAGAATAGATCTTCTTCTTGTGCTGGACGGTGACTTTTAAGTCAGTACGACACAGGCTGACATTAGTAGAACGAATTTCATTCGCCAACGGAGCTGACGAGCAAAACAAAAAGCTGCTCATTGCTCATCCAAGACCTGTTAATCTGTTGAGTGCTTGAGCAAGGAGCATAATACAAGCGTAATACACAATTTTTAATGACCGGATCTCCTTGAAATTACCAATATCGAAAAAAAACAAAATTTATTCGTTGGTATTCGTGGCTCGTTGCTATTCGATAATATATGAAAAAGTGATGAATTTTCGGTCACGGACCTTCTTCTGATCTAGCTATGTTTTTGAAGAACATTGCTTCAAAAACATAGCTAGATCAGAAGAAGGTTAGTAACCGAAAATTCATCACTTTTTCATATATTATCGAATAGCAACGAATACCAACGAATAAATATTTAACTTTTTTCGATATTGGTAATTTCAAGGAGATCCGGTCATTTTAACTTGTGTATTGCATCCAAGACCTGCATCAATCGATTCGTGTCCCCGGCTAGTTTCTGGATTGCAGGGAGAGAAGAGAAAGAGAGAGAGAGAGAGAGAGAGAGAGAGAGAGAGAGAGAGAGAGAGAGAGAGAGGAAGAGGAAGAGAGGAAGAGAGGGAGAGAGAGAGGAGAGAGGGAGAGAGGGGAGAAGGAGAGATGAGAGAGAGAGAGAGAGAGAGAGAGAGAGAGAGAGAGAGAGAGAGAGAGAGAGAGAGAGAGAGAGAGAGAGAGAGAGAGAGACAGAGACAGAGACAGAGACAGAGACAGAGACAGAGACAGAGACAGAGACAGAGACAGAGACAGAGAGGGAGGGAGAGAGAGAGGGAGAGGGAGAGAGGAGAGAGGGAGAGAGAGCATGGCGCCGTGCTCCTTGCCTCCTATTCAAAAACATGTTCGCCAGATCATAAATGCAACTGGAAACTAACAAATCGTAAGTGTCGGAAACGAACCATACGGTCGCACAGCATACGTCAAAATGCTTGGCTTCTTTTGGTGAAGTAAGGAGGGCGGCGCAGCCGTTTTAAAATCATGCTGGAATTGGTACCGCTCTTTGCAGAGTCTACCTACAATAAACATAATTTTCCTAGACGTATCCGCTTTGGGAGGGGGGGGGGGCAGAGACGGCTCCCGCTTTTGGCTTTAGTCCTCTAGTGTCTGAATAAACTGCAGTTGGCCGCGCGGCGCGTCGGTCCCATTCCGGTCAGACATTCCAGCTGACCTGGCGGGGCCGCCCGTGTGCCAGAGCCGCTCATCGACTGACTCAGAACACCCCCCCCCCCTCCCCAGCTGGAGGGGGGGTCGGAGAGGGAGCCGGTGGATTGGCCGCGGCGCCGCTGGCTGGTCAGGCATGACACAAACGACTGGCCGTGGAAGACCGGAGCACCGCGACGGTCAGAGACGGTCTCTGAATGGTTGGAAGTGAGAAATATGTCAATGCTCACAGTTCTAAGCGAGAGAACACTGTCTCAACTGCTGATGTGTCAAAATAAGTATACCTATCTGCGTGCGAGGATATTCTACTGACTTGAGTTACTCGACCGTTCGACGCGTGGTAAATGCAGCACATTCACCTCGCCCTATACGGTAAAGTAAGTGGTAAAATGAGTAGGTGGTCCTTTGAGCCGTGGTAGAATCAATCCCTCTCCCTCTCCTACCTCTCTCCCTTTACCTCCCTATATAGGTATGGACGCTCTCATAGCTCTAGCTTGTGACGTTCTTATACCTTAAATTTTCGTGTTCACAATAGTTCTTTTCTAACACTTCCCCCACAGGACATGCTCTATTCCTTCTTGATCAACATTCCTTATCTTAATGCACTAGTTTAAAGTGACGTGCTGTTTCAGGGTCACAAACAGTCTGCGGACCTTCTCTGCAGATTGGATTTGTTTTCCATTTATAGTTTTCGCCGCTGCTGAGCTCGCACTGTGTCGAGATCGATAGCGAGCGAGGCGGAGACGCACACCAACTAAAACAAGAACGCTTTCAGATAGGACGAAGCATCGCACTATCTGGCCTGGCCAAAGAAGACAGTAGAAAAACGCATCTCATCAGTCCAGGTTAAGTTAGGTTAGGCTAGGCACCATCTAACCGAGACAGGGATGACACATTGCTGTTCTGTGAGACCTCAGATTTCGGCGAGTCCGACTCTGACTCCGGGCAGATCTGTCGCCTCCGACCGACTCCGACTTCGACTCCACAGCCCTGGTGAAGACCATTCTTAGCTGGCGCCGAGCACTGCCCCAGTCGGTCCTGCTCCAGTACGGCGGCCGCCACTGAGCCGGCACCGCTCACTCAGGGACGAGTTTCCGGAACTGGGTGCAGTGCAGTGGTCGGCGGTGACTCACAGTCGGCTCTCCGCCCGGCCCCATCGCCCCACCCCGTCTGTGACGGAGCGGACGATCTATCGCCCCACCCCGTCTGTGACGGAGCGGACGACCTATCGCCCCACCCGGGGCGGAAAGGATGGGACGTCCCCCGGGGAGAGGATGGAGATTGGTGCTCCCCAGAGACCGGTGGCATGGAGCGGAGTCAACGGGGCTGCAGGTGACAGCTGCACGCCGGCTGCTAAACCCGGATGGGTCACCGGACAGTTGTGGCCGGCACCTTACACGACAATTTCAACTGGAAGCTCAGAAAACGGCAACAGCTGGCGGCTCAAGAGGCAGCTGCAAGAGACAGAGCTTACACACGATAGCACGTTGCGATGGCGGCAGCTAAATGTGGCAGCTCACACTCCCGCTGCCTGAAGCTGGCAGCTCACGGGACAGCTTCGATAAGAAAAAGATTATTGAAGGTGACACAAATACACAATACGGTGACATTTGGACCATTGCCCAACAAGTGAAGTAAGTTTGGACATCGTTTCGTATCATAAGATGCATAGTTTGAGAAGGTTTAGGTGCCAATGACCACCCATCATCCTCTGGGCCTGTTTAAGTCTAAAATTCAGCCTCTTTCAGCTTCCTCCTCGTGCCAGCACCGAACGAAACAACAGCGGAATACACCTTCCTGCCGTTCGCCTCAGCCTGCCGCTCCCGACAGTGCCGAGTCGATGGTAGCGACGGCGGAATGGCGCCACCGAAATAGCCAGGGTCGAGGTCACTCACTCCCCGCTGTGCGGCCGGTCGGCTCTGTACTGTTATACGACCTGAGGAACAATTCGCAGAGGATACAACGAACATTCATAAATGACTTCAAGCAGTAGTAGTATAAATGGAAAATTGTATGAAACCCCGAGTGACCTTGCTGTGTCAGCTGTATCAGCGGAGTGGCTAAATAAACAAGCATCACTCCGTTGCCCCGACCCAGCGAGTAATGGTCATGGGTGCTGACAGTCAGAGTCGGTCACGCCTCGCCCGAGCGACCGCCGCGCTGCAGACACAGGGAGTGGGCTTACCGGGCGTTCAGGGATCGATCCACTCCCCTGACCTGACGAGGCACATACGAGGTCGTAGCGCCCGCCAAACAATCTTCCGTGACCTGACACAGCGCACACGAGGTCGCCGCTCTAATGACCTGACACAGCGCGGACCAGGCCACCGCTCCAATGACCTGACAAGGTGCACAGCAGGTCACTGCTCAGCTCCCATGACCTGACAGAGTCTGACCTGACCTGACACAGCGCACACAAGGTCATAGCGCCTGCTGCAACCTCCCCTGACCTGGCACGGCGCACGGGAGGTTACCGCTCTAAGGGCACAGCATGACCTGACACAGCATGCACGACATGTCATCGCTCTGCTCCCTTTATCTGATAGTCTGACCTGACCTGACTGACACAGCGCACACGAGGTCACCACTCCAATGACCTCGTGTGCGCACAGCAGGTCACAGCGCACAGCACGTCATAGCGCCTGCTGTCCCCCATGACCTGCCAGCACACAGCAGGTTACTGCTTCTCTCCCTCGAAATGACAACTGCAAGCTGACCTTGACCTGACGAACCACACGGAGTAATCGCGCACCGCTGTCTCCTGACCTGACAAAGCAGCCTGATTTGATTTGACTTGACCTGACCTGACATGACGCATGCAAGTCACCTCCTCTCGCTTCACCTGACACAGCTCGCTCTGGACCCTTCTGATTTGACACAGCGCTGAGCGCACCGCACTATCCCTTGATCTGTCACAGCGCACATAAAGGTCATCACGTTCGGCGTAACGATCCGCTCTGACATAAGACGGCGCACACCCGAACCAGCCCATCGTAGTCCTACCTGTCGGAAGGACCTTTTAATAAGTACTTGGTGGTAAGTCAAATGATAATTTTCCTTAGAGTCACATTTATGTAAGGGGCGGAGGCTTCCAAAACGACGTGTTGACCGTATGCTTACGTTACGTTCTCGGAGAGTTTAAATACAGGGTGATTTTTTTTTACTTGTTAAAAAGTAATGAGGTTTAACGGCGCTAAAATGCAAATATATATTGTAAAATTATATACCAGCATGACGAGCATTCTGGGACATTTTGATTTCATGCAGACACGATGTGAAGGAACGTCCATCGTGTATTTTAGGGTCCGTATCAAAGCGTCCAAAACCGCAGCACCCAAAGTACGCAACATCCAAAACCGCAGCGTCCAAAGTACGCAACGTCCAAAATACGTCCAAAATCGGGCTTATAGGGGGCATTCACAAAGTCCAAAACCGAAACATCCAAAACCGCAACGTCCAAAAACGTATCATCCAAAAAACGCAACATCCAAAGACGCAACATCCAAGGTACGCAACCTCCAAAACCACAACGTCCAAGACCACGACATCCAAGGCACGCAACATCCAAAACCAACCTAACCTAACCTAACCTAACCTAACCTAACCTTACCTAACCTAACCGAACCTGACCTAACCTACTGATTTTTGCCTATCCCTAACCCAACCTAACCTAACCTACTGATTTTTGCCTACCGGGGATAAGGAAACCCAACCTAACCTAACCTAACCTAACCTAACCTAACCTAACCTAACCTAACCTAACCTAACCTACTGATTTATGCCTACCGGGGATAAGGAAACCTAACCTAACCTAACCTAGCCTAACCTAACCTAACCTAACGGTTTTGGATGTTGCGTACTTTGGATGTTGCGTACTTTGGATGTTGCGTACTTTGGATGATGCGTCCTTGGATGTTGCGTTTTTGGATGATACGTTTTGGATGTTGCGGTTTTGGATGTTTCGGTTTTGGACGTTGTGAATGCTCCCTATATACCCGATTTTGGACGTATTTTGGACGTTGCGTACTTTGGACGCTGCGGTTTTGGATGTTGCGTACTTTGGATGCTGCGGTCTTGGACGCTTTGATGGTCCCCCGTATTTTACTTGTGCTTGAAGTTACCCCCTCTCTCACCAACACGAATCAGCCCGCCTGAGCACGTGTTGAACAGCACCATGGACTCCCATGCTCATTAGGCGGACTGAAAAGGCTCCTATCACCCATTTTCAGCTCTGCCAGATATTTCCAATGTTTTCTTGTTATATCTGCCATACCTGGGTCCAAAAACTAGAAGTCTAGAAAGGGCAGGTCGAGGATTTTGCTACTGGCGGCCCTGGTGGTGTCTGATTCGCTGTTTTTGTTTCTCCCTAAAGACTGATTCTTCAGAGGCTGCAGATACGCCAGATGGACCGTTTGAAGATTATTCATGACTACAAGCTTGTTCATGCATTATTTAACGTCTTTCTGAGGCATCTCCTTGATGATTGTATGCTTCGAACTGCCTCAATGCTTCAAAATCATCGTTTTGTGTCGTTCCTTACTGAACGGCGGTGGACCATGCGTGCCCGATTGGTGGGACATTTTCAGGCTCCATTGGGGCCGAGGCCTTCGGTTAAAAGGGACAAATCATGACACCATGCAAAATGTCCCAGATTTATCTATCACGTGCATTGCTTTTTTGCACAAGATTTTTCGATTTAGGGACCACCATTGACGTTTACTTTTTAACAGTTAAAAAAAAATCACCTGTATTGAGCTTTCAAACGCAAGGTACAAGCAGAGTGCTTTTGACTTAACTCCATTTTATTACAAATTATGAATCAGTTTACATGGAAACAGCTTGTTGCACCAGTCATAAAATACAAGCATATCGCAAGCTAGGGCACTTCCAAACGCATTACCGGAATGTGGTGCATGCATTATGACTCTGAACCCATCATTATTGGCCATCAGCATACCAGGTAGCAAGGTCAACCTGTGCATAAGGCATCGCAATTTGCCGTAATCCAGGGACCGTAGAAAAATCACTACGTCCTGTTACTAAGGTAATAGCAAAGTACTATGGTAAACATATGATGTAACTATATAACGTACAACTTTAATAATCGTTTTTCGAAAGTCCCCTGATTCAGTGAACTGTTTTGAGCAATGCGAGGACAAGTGTAAATCAGGTATCCGGTAAATGACGGCTGAGCATGAGTTTTTGTCGTATTTCACAGAATGGCGTTTTGAATGTAGGAAAGTACTATAAAATGCATATCGTTTGTTTATTTAGGGTGAATTCATACTTGCAGAAAGCGTAGTTGCTCGTGAACAGCAAACGTAAGACGTGATCGAAGTGATCAAAGAAAGTTTGCTTGTGGCGTGCTACCTGTCCCAAAATCAGCTGGATTGTTCATTGTGGTGAGTTCGTGGAATAAGCGTTTCCTTATCAATGACAAACGTGCAACTTGACGAATTCGAGTCCGAAAGCAGACAACGTTGAAAAAGCTGACGTTCCAAGTTCGAGGCTCCATAGACTGCACGTGCCACTTCTCCTTTCCCTCCACTCTCACGCGGTTCCATGAGCGTCTCGTCGCGTTCCGGGGCAGCAGAACACAGGGCCAGAGCACGTCCGGCGGCGCGGGGTCGCCGCTGGGACGTGCACGGGCACGCCTCGCGGCCGTGCACCGCGCACGAGCACGGCTCGAGGGCGTGCAGAGACATGCCTAGGTGCGAACACCGTAACAAATAGATTGTTAAGATTCATGCCAAAATTCATAGCTTCTCAGGTTCATAACCAGCCAGACTTAAGCTCCAGCTCCTATCTCTATACCAGAGGACACAGAGATATTCTCTCGGGAGGGCGTGGGACAGGGACACGCCGGTGAGGACGCCGCCGGCGGGGCCGCTCGGTGTGCGCCGTATCCGTCCGACGGCTGGCCGACATCGATTCCGAGCCGGCGGCCGCCGGCTGTGGTAAGGCCCTGCGCGGCGCCCCGACGAATCGATGCCGATGGCTCGACATCAGCGTCCGCCATCAGCCGACACCGCGCGCGTCAGCCCCCACCTGACCGGCGCACCATGGCGCCGGATGACGCCCGGATGACGCCGGGATGACGCCGGGATGACGCCGGGATGACGCCGGGTGACGCCGGGATGACGCCGGGATGATGTAGGATGGCATTGGATGATACGGGATGACGTGGGATGGTGCTGGATGAAGTACGATAGTGCCGGATGACGTGTGGGGCTGACAGGACGTCAGGATGACGCATAGGATGACGCTAGATGACGCATAGGGTGACGCTAGATGACGCTTGGAAGACGCTAGTGGTTAAACTTCAGGATTCCTACACAGGACGACATATGCTGCATGACGCCGGGTGACGGGCACGCATGGTAAAAGAAGGTGTTGAAATGACGTCGAGTGAGCCGTGACGTTGGATAACGTCAGAATTAGAGTTGCAAAATTTCCCTACCGCACTACCGGCATGCCGGTAATTTTTCACTACCGCAGGTTTTTTCGTGGTAGCTGGCATGTGTTGCCGGTAGCATGCCGGTATTTCAACATGGCCGAATCTGTAGTTTTTTATATTGTGATTTGTGACTATCTATAGTTAGTTCA
Organism: Amphibalanus amphitrite; assembly: GCF_019059575.1. Taxonomy (NCBI): domain Eukaryota; kingdom Metazoa; phylum Arthropoda; class Thecostraca; order Balanomorpha; family Balanidae; genus Amphibalanus; species Amphibalanus amphitrite. Next base: position 22,855 of record NW_024883712.1, read on the forward strand.
TTATTTGGTTGGTACCTGTAACATTTTAGGAGAATGTGGAAAATAAGAACGGCTGTGGTAAATGTGATTGCTGCTCACTGTGCAGACTTCAGAAACACATTTCTGTGCCTAATTCAAGTTCTTTTTGTCCTTGCTTTTTTGTCTTCTGATGAATGTGTATGTGTTAATGCTTTTTTGTAGGCAATACCTCTTTGATTACAGGTGATATTTTAACAGCTGTAGACTGGAATTGAGTTTCAAAATTGTGGTATTTGTGGGGCCAACAGCCAAAATCAGGCTGCTGGTAGTTTTGGTTGGACAATGGGTGGCTGCTGGGTGGGGGCGGTTACTGAAATTGCCAAAATGTGGCATCTCATGTAGGGGTAAGCCAGAATCAAGAATGCAGGTTTTTAGTATGCCGGTAATTTGGCGGTTTTTTTTGCTTGGGGCGTGGTAGCATGCCGGTATCCCAGAAAATTTTTGTGGGGCGGGGCGGTGCCGGTAGCAGCCCACTGGCAAAACTTTGCAACTCTAGTCAGAATGATAGGATGAAGCGAGATAAGTGATAACGTTGTTACGACGCGGTACGGACAAGGTGACGATCTGAGCGACGCATAGAATAGCGTTTCAATGAATCCTATACATACTCGTATATACAAAACTTAAAATTACACAACAGCTTGCACAATAAAGCTCGAAATGGCAAAGAGGATATCAAGATGGACTTTCAAATTTCAATGCATTTATAGACGAGTAGAGCTGAAGAACCCGCTCAGGTAAACTTAGAGCGCGCTGCCGTCCAGATAACGGTATGGCCGCAGCGGTGGTGTAACGTCATGGAAATTCTGAATGGTTCCAAAATGCCGCACATCCAACGAAATGATGTGCCTAAAAACGCTGCATAATGAACGCAGAGCGCTTACGTTGTGCAGTGCCGTGTAACTGCCTTATTGAATCACGCCTTTTACGGACTAAACTGCACACACAATGCCAGACAATGCAAATATACTACCTCGACAATCGTAAAACGAAGTTCCAGAGCTGCTGGGAAGCCCTGTGAGGCTCCGTTTCACAGACAGTCTTTGACTCATGTGAAATTCTGAATGCTTCGGTCAGACCATGCCCTCAGAGGCATCCCAGGAACGGTGAAAGATGAAATCAACGCCTCTCGCAACATCATCACACATACGTCACCACGTCTTCCATAGACGTTTCTCGGACACCTGTGACATCACATCACATTTGGTGACGTTCACAGTGACGTGAGCCCCCTGTGACGCCTGCACGATCCGTAGTTCAGTTCCGGGTGGCTCCCGCCATGCTGGTGACAGCTGGGTCGATTCTGGCCAGGTCCGGCCATGTCCGGTGTCACCGGCAGCGCTCGATGGTGACCGTGAGCTGACCGGTGACCAGCGAACGTTGACCGGTGAACGGTGACCAATGATCGGTAAGGTCAGTGGCGAACGATCATTGATTAGGAACGTGGTGATGAGAGCACAGAGGCTATTGCAATGGAACGATGACAAACAATGAACAACTCACCGACACAAACTTCGCTGCGATGCCTAGAGTTGATCGCAGAATTGTCCTGCAGTTTGATTCAAAACAAACACGATATCGAGGCGAAGTTGTTGGTTGCATAGCATGTGGTAAGGTCCACGGTGTCCTTTGCGGCGTACCTCCTTAGCTCCCGACTATAGAGGAAAACAGCAGCGTTGACCTGTTAATTCATAGACGATCACAGACTATCAACTCGTAGACGATCCCAAAAGTCAAAACACCTTGATCTTTATCAGTGTTTTGTTCACTCTGCAACGACGAATAAAACATCTATCTTAAAATTCCGTGGCGTATCTTGACAGTTTTTGATTATTCAGTATGGTACTCTTTATCTTTCTTTGTCTCTATTTACGTGACGGATGATTTTATGTCTGCTTTCTTGCTCTCTGTTCGATTCTTAGCTACTGAATCTCAACTCTCCAAGACCATGCATTCCTGATCATCCAACTCTACGATTCAAACAAACCCTGAAATGCGCCCTGGAGTAGAGATGCCACTTTTGAACCCGCGAACCCGCTTTCTGCGGGTTTTCAAAACCCGCAGGGTTTTTGGCGGGTTCGAGAAGCAAAACTTGTCGTGTGGCGGGTATTTGGCGGTCAGACTTAAGAACCTATATTTTTTTTAGATGCAAAACACAATGCCAAGTGCATTTGCTCAGGTTAGCAATACAATATTCATCAAAACAACTTTTAAAACAGAACCAAATAGGGAAATATATCAAGGAAGCACATTTCAAATGCAAAACTGAAAACAACCAGCAATAGCATCCACAGTCTAGCAATGACCAAACCAAGGTATAAGCAACAAACTACAAAGCATAAATAATTGCTGATGAAAACATTCCATAAAACATAAAAGAACCTGAAAGCAAACTTATAGGAAGCTGAACTGAAGTCTATGTGCAGTGTGCACTAGATATACATTATGGAAGAACCCAGAATCAGAGCAAATGCCACATGCTACTTTATTGGCGTCTGGTCGGCATAAAAAAGAGCTATCAACTAAACAAAATTTGATGCAAATTCATTGATTACCTCTCCTATGTTCTGTTCCACCCTATATTACGAAAATAACACACCAATTACCCTTACAAAAAATCAAAATATTGACTGGGCGGCCCAAATATAACGCAATACAATACTGGCGCACTTCCGACATTCTGATGAGGATTGGCATTTGACTGCGTCAATTTTGGTCTCTGAGGCAAAGGAAAGCTGTCATTGATGACGCAATAATTTTACAATCAATTTTTCTGTCTTGGTTTTTGAATACCTCAAAATAACAGTTATACATGTTACATACAAAACCACGTAGCTGGTCGCATTTATTTCTTTTGTCTTTTTACGTGCTTATCATTTGTATGACGAGAGAGCCGGAGAGCATTACCAAGACCATGTATGAAATTATTACATTTAATTTAGTATTTACTGTCTCTTTATTTCTTAACCGGTTATTAACCTCCATATGGTAAAACTTTAGCTGTTGTGTAAAATAACTATCAGAATGGCACATGAATATGCATTATGCATCGGTGTTTTCGCAACAAGTTCGCACTAACTACGGCCGCAATAATTTAGTCGCTGTAACATTCTTTGCAATCAGCTGTTGGTGACGCTTCTGACGCATGTTTCCAGAAACGCGTGGTTCATTGGTGATTAGTTGGTTTTTGCTGGGATTTTGCATGATTTGTTTTATGTGTAGATCGACTGGATACTTATTATTCACCGTGTCACTATTTATTTTTAACTGGAAATCGCATATCTTTTATATCAACATTCATTTTGATAACAATATCATTCCAGAAGCCTAACATTGAGAGGGAGCCAGAGTAAAATTTTGATCCTCAGCCAATGCTGAAGGGTAAGGTGAGAGAAAGATTTTACTGAACTCTTTTCAGAAAGGAATTTCAAATGTATTGATGCATTATTCGTTTTCCACTATCCAGTGTGCACTTCCTGAGGACTTAGCATAGCAATTTCAAGTCCTTACTATTTGTTTGGCTGTCTTTTTCTGCACAGCAATGAAGCAAGTAAGGTTTATATAGCTCTAGCATTGACCCAGCTGTATTTTTTTCTTGCAAAAGCAGGTTTTCAAAATTGCGGTTTTTTTGCGGGTTCGGCTCAGCCAAAATCAGCTTGCGGGTAGTTGTGGTTGGGCAAGGGGTAGCTGCGGGGCGGGGCGGGTAATGAAATTGCAAATTTGTGGCATCTCTACCCTGGAGCATCGTGTTCCTCGTACTGGCGCTCTTTATCGCCCTGATACCTATTCCTTATCCTCCACCTCTCTTTTCCTTACGTCTCTTACTCCTGGCAATTTCTGATCGATCGGCACGGCATAATGGCTGCAGCAGGCAGGTGTCGCCCAAACACAGCTCGAACGGCGACTAATGATCGGCTGACTGGTGCCACTGGATAATGATTAGGCCGCGGAGAAACTGAGAGAAACTGAGGATGGAGAAACGAGAGGAACGGGATAATGCGCAAGAGTGGGTTGGTTTAGTGGCCGGAAGATTTGTATCAGTATCTAAACTAAAAAGCGTTTGTTCGGTGCTCCCATTTGAGGATGTTGGCGACGGACAAGTCAGCGAAAAAATAAATGTAAACGAAGATAAACGGGCATAATACAAAACTTCATTTGATATTTGGACATGTTCAGCTAATGCGAGCATTGAAAGTACCAAAAGCTAGTCAAAGCAGTGCGCAAACAACACACATTCAGTAACGGGTCACGGAAGAATTGAATCAGAACACGTCGATCCCAGAGCGACCGGCAGCAGTTTACGAGTGAAAATAAACAATGAACGGAGGAACCCACAGTAAGCAGTTAGCAGAGCGTAGACAGATCCACCAAGGTCACTTGAATGGTGATGTAGCAGGCCAAGACAAGGTTAGGGAGGTACGCAAACATAAGATACCTACGCATGGTATGCTAAGTTATGTTCGGAACAGTAAAAAAACTTCCTGTCAACGCGGCTGCGGCTAACAACTGCAATTAGTGCAACCATACATATTTGTCATCAGTTCTTACTTGCACAGACATAAGACAAAATACTTTAATATCAGCTTTAGCAATGGCAGTTCCACCTTATGTCTAAGTCTGCAAGCTGGCTGAACAGAGCCGCCTGTGTATAGCGCTGCTGTAACAGTATGACACAGGTGCTGTTTTTCAGAGCAGGCTGCAGCGCTAAACGGTATGGATTTCTGTGTGCGCACTGCGCAGTCTGAATACACAGCATCCGAACGACGAGAGAACCACGATGTTCAGACTAAATGAACGTAATGCGACCTCGGAACCCGTTATGACATTCGTAACTGAAAACCGTATAGTTTTATCACTGGGTATACCGTCTGGTCAACGATTTACGGACCAATCTGATCACGAAGGCCATGCACGATGCCCGATCCATTATTGCTTTTTACGGTTGTCGTCCATTGTTCCATGGGTCTACCATATAAGTTGCGTTGCCGTTTGAAGCAATGATACAAGATGGATTTACGCATTGATGGTGTGGATGGGAAAATAGCAACGCCGTAGAAATGTCATGGTTTTACAATTTTTGTTCAAAGTCATGTCCGATGCTCTGTGCAGCGTGCATTTATTTCAAAGGCCACATGTCCCTGAAAGATGCTCGCCAGTCTAAACATGAAGATCTATGGGCTATTGCGCAGTAGTGGTGGTTCAGGCAGATGCCTGGCGCCTGACTGCAGGTGATTTTCCATTGTAACGTCTGTGCAATATTAGCCGGGACGATATCGAATCGACGACAGCCGCAGCTCACCACTTTACTTGCGAAGATCTACCGATGTATACATAGTTATTCTGGTATGTAGGCATCTACTGCAAACAAAATAAATGACACATTTTCTAACTCGCTTAACAATAAAAGCATGAGAAGATTGACCTAGGCAGTAGGCCATGAACATAAAAGTGGATTGGAGGAGTGTGCTGTCCTTGAATTCGATTATTAGATTCCTTTTTTTACTCATGCTATGATCACGATGCAAGCGTATCGTGACTGACCTTCTGCCATTCATGTGGCACCTTTTATTTCTGTTAGAAAGGCAAAAGGAAATGTATGTAACAACAGCTGAGAGTAGGATCCAGCCTTGACTCGTTTAGAAAGAAAGGTAGTCTGGGAGCGGATGTGACAGAGCTAAACAGCTCGGAGCGGCCTGTCGGACGGACAGAGGTGACTGGAGGTCACGCAGCCCGGGGCGACTGACCGGCGCGGCGCGGCGGGTCGGTCCGGCCCTGGGCGGGCCGTGCAGAGTGCAGACCCGCCGGCCGGGCCCGGCCGGCGCCGCTGGCAGCCGCCGGGGCTGAATTATTTGGACGGCCCGCGGCACCGACCGGGCCACGGACCAACGGACGGCCCGCCGCACGGCCCACCACTTTCTAATCAGCTTCCTGTGCCGGGCCGGAAGCCGAGTCCGTCTCGCGTGGCTCTCTCGCCGAGAGACGGCTGGCTGGGCTGGCCGGGAAGGTTCGTTTCGGGGGCGTCTCATTAGCGTGCTGACGGCCGGCTAGCGGCGCCGTGCGAACGGGGCGGGCGCGGGGAACGGGCCGGCAGGGGACCGCCCGGCCGGCAGAGCCGAGATCTGACGCAGGGTGCGCCCGCCCGGCGGCCGCGCCGCCCGACACGAGCCGGCCAGGCAATTCCCCACAATCAGGCGAGTCCAAGTGACGGCCGGCGGGGGAGGCCGCATGCCGCCGACGCCAAATGTTACGAGTACACTCTCTGACAACACACCACCACCATCAGTGAATTTCCGAGACGAAAATAATCCCTCGCCCAACATGTCCACCAATCTAACAGCGATCGAAACATGTCCGAAAATCTGCACAGTGGCTGCACGGTGACCGCTGCGGGTCGTCCGTCCGCGGCCGGTCCGGTCGCGGTGTCGGAGGCTGTACCGGGGGCAGGCGGCTGGGCCGGAGCTGACGCGGCACCGCGCCGGCCGGCCGGCAGCCACCCCGGGCCGGCCGGCGCCCGGCGACCGCGGTCACAAACAAGTCCTACGGCCGGCGCGCCACGCCTGGTGCTCTCACCTGCCGAACAGCGGCCACAGAGGAGCAGCGCCCCTCCCTACCGATATCCCGAGCGGAATATAACAATATAGCGAGCGGGCACCGTGGGACATCTACCGTTCTCGGGGCGGAGATATCCTCCGCTCGATGGGAAATAACGGCGTAATGTCTGTTTAGCTGGATAACGTTTCCGGAGCGAACGTGCGATTCTCTCGCTAGCACGTAACGTTCTCTCTGGGGTTACGGCGTCCCTCCCTCTCAGAGAGCGTGACGACTTTTCGGCGGGTGTAACGTCCTCTCAGCATAGGCGCGGGAGCCGGGGGGCAGTGGGGGCAGCTTGCCCCCCCCCCAACTCTGGGGCCGTGGGGGCGGTGCCCCCACAGCTTTGAGACGGAATACCACACTTTTTTTGCAAATGTTTTCTTTTTTTGTTGAAAAAGCCGAGGGGTGAAAAATAAGTGGTCTAAAACCGGTGAGAAAACTAGATTTGGGGGTACCTACACTAGGTTGATCTCTATTATGGTGTGCCCCCCCCCCCCCCAGTCGGAAAGAAGTTCCCGCGCCCCTGCCTCTCAGCGAAACGTAACGTCTTTAGGCGAATATTTCGTCCTGTCGACGTCCGGCGTCACGACATGGCCCGTTAGCGACGCTGCCGGCCGTGCGCTCTCCGTCACGTGATCTCACCATGGCCGTGAGCACGGGGTCACGTGATCGCGACACGAATGCAAAACGACTTGGTTGTCCTCTCGGCCCGACGAACACTGTGCCCGTGCAAAGACGTGCAAACGAACATACCTGGGCCAATACTATTCTGAGAGGACACCACACCAATCAGGAGGGCTCAAAAGGTTTTACTCCGAGGGCCATGGGTTGCAGACCCCACGAACCCGGTTTAGGGTTGGGCTCCGTTATGGATTGCCCGTTGGCCGCCATGGATGACGGTTGACCAACCAAGTTATAAGATACTTGGCCAAGACTCTGACGAAAAAAACATATGCACACAAGGAGCCAATAAGCCATAACTGTTCCCGCGCGTCAAGGCTGCTTATCTCACCGACAAGCCTCGGTTTGTATAAAAATGAAAATATTTAGTATTGTAATTTAAGCCATCCTTGACAAACAAATCTTCTTCTCAACCATGTGAAACTGGACGATCTTCCGAACTTCACGTCTGTTTACTCAGCTTAACAACCGAACAACCGATCGGTTGGTAAATCTATTTCTGTAACAATGATGTCGCGAAACTACTGAACGGCTTAGCCCCATCAAAGACTCTCAAAGCCAGGCAGCGCCAAGGTTTCAGCCCACTCATCGTCTATACGCGGTCCCATCGCAGATCGGGCTTATCAGGCTCACAAAACGACCACGGGTATATATTCCCTCCAAGCTTGTCACACGTCACAGCAAGGATCTGTGATCAGCAGCCTCAACTGACCCAATAGTAACGCATAGATTATAACGGATAATCTCACCGCACCGTAACGGATTCACGAATTTAGTGTGACGGATAAGTCCCACACACAGATGAGTCGCCATTCTGTCGCGGTGGCCGTAACGGATCATCCTTGGTCCCATAACGGGTGGTTTGTGACGAATGATCGGGCGGATAGGATCAAGCCGCATATTAAACGTAAGTTTGGTTTTCACCGTCATGCACTGGTTCAGCAGACATTGGATAGGAAAGAAGACTATTTGCAGGCGACCTGCCGTGCCTTTCTTAAAAAGATCATGATCACATCACGGCACAGATTCAGCTTCGACGGAATGATAAGCTCCTTAAATGTCGTCAATACACCCCCCTTGTTCCATGCAGCGTTTTTTCTAGGCTATGGATATTTGCACTCACTGATCGTAAGTCGTAACTATGACTTTCGGGTACTATACGGAAACAAACTTATTCAATATAGTTTATAAGCTATTCATAATCTGTTTTTAAGCTGCTCAACAGTGTTCTCGACTGCACTAGCCGCGGTTCCGCAAATGGTTCCCGTCCCTCGGCCGTCTCAGTTTCGGGTCACAGCACACGGTGATCGCCCCGAGGCTATATCGGCACCGTCAACGAAGCGTGCTCATCTCCTGGGACCGCCACCGCCCCACCACCCCGCCGCCGCCGCCCAGCCGCCCGACCCCAGACTGATGACGCACAGACAAAAAAAGACCGGCAGCAAAAACCGAAAAGGAGTCGTCAGAGACCTGCGTGTGATTGGCCGGGGTGGGGACAAAGGGAGGATGGGCGGAACGACTCAGGGGCGTGTAGACGTCATCCTTGTGGGGGATATCCTTGGAAATATCGACGTCATCATTAAAATTGTCACCGTCGGTATACGTAGAGGCGGTTCCGAGATTTGGCACGGCGCGGCGCGCCGAAAGGTGACGTCGTCGGCCGTTCGTTTGAGCTCTGCGTGTGTAGACTCGAGATAGCGGCTGCAGCCGCTCGCTTGCTATGCATTACAACGCTTCGGGGAAAGAACCTTGGAATCGCACTGCCCTGCGCTGGCGCACGAACCCATGTGAAAGATTGGACTCACATTCTAAGAATGGGGTGTAGGCCTATATCTATACTACGCCCTTCATAGTTGTGAAAGGCCAGTCCCGATGTCAAATATGCCCGAACTCGGAATTAATTCCGTAAAATGGCATCAAAGACGACAACTGGAAAATGATAGTTAAATCGGCGACGAAAACTTTCCAAAACGGGAACTTCTGAAGGATTGCACCCCTTTCGTCGGTCGCCGTCGACCTTGACTGGCCGCGGCACCGGTCTGGCACTGGGCGAGACATCCGCTGCAGCTGTGGGCCCGGGGCGTGGGACGGTAGCGCTCTGACGCAACTGGCCACCTTCCCACGTTCCCTGGGCCGGCCGCGCTGAGCTCATGACGGCTTTGAGCCGCTCGCTGCTCGCAAACCGCGTATACACCGAGCGGTGCATTTCCACCCGGCGGCGGCGACCGGTTGCGTCATCAGAGTTCTGCCGTCTGTCGTCCGTTAGCCCCGTCACCGCCCGGACACGTCCGTCCGGCCAAACGTCAGTTCGTCCGTCCGTCCGTCCGTCCATCCGGACATCGTCCACCGGCCGCCGGCGCACGGAGACACTGCCCCATGTGACCGTCCATATGGGTCGCCGCTCCCGTCCGTCCGTCGCCCGTTTGTCAGTCTATCCGTTCGTCAGTCTATCCGTGCGTCTGTCCATCCACCGTCCATACGCCCGCCACAGCGCCGCCCGCCGTCCGGCCACCGCCCTGCAGCCGCCCAAATGGGTCACCGGCCACCGCTCCCCGACCGTCCGTCCGCCGCCGCCGCGCCGGTGCTCCCACGTGTCACAGTTGATCCCGCCGACACCGCCAGGGGTCAGGCGGTGGACGAGCGCCGCAGGGGCAGGGGTAGGGGTGGGGTCACAGGTGTCAGGTGATCGCACAGTGAACAGACAACCAGGCAGCGGCGCGAACGTATCAGTTTGGCCACCACAGCACACGGACACAGAGAGGCTCGAAAGTCCGAGAGAGAACCGTTCATAGAAGCCTATTTACGGTTTATTTGAAGTAAACGACCAACGACTAGCGAGAGGTCATTTCCTCTTAAGCCCCATTCTAAAAACTTTTGCTAGAACAGTGCGCCCGAACTGCTGATCGGACAGAATGACGTGTGACGGTACATGACTGCCGGACAGATACACTTTCAAACGGTAAGGTGGAGCAACAAAACTTCAAGGAAGGAATTTCTACCGGATAGTGTGGTGCCGTGGTGGTGAGTCACTTTGTATTTCCTGTTTGGAAGACGGATTGACCGAAACCGAGTCTGTGCCAAACAAAATTTGTTGCACAGACCCGTCCAATTGCAAACTCCACTCCATGATTGTTGGAAACATGAAGCGGAGCTAAAAACAGTCAGTCTAGCGTACCCGCAGAGTCGAGCACAGTTCATCCTGCGCACTCACTTCAACTGACTGCGAATGCTCTATATGTCAGTCGCGGACCATTCCCGCCAGAAGAGCCTTAGGACCTATCGAGCGTCGCAGCGACTCGACTCGACTTTCAGCCACTGCATCGAGGAATCGACGCTCTTTAAAACCAATTGAGCTATAAGACGAGCTGTTTAAGTTGTTTATGAAAAACCTAAAGCGTAAGGAACGATTTATTTATTGTCCGTTACTTTTTAGAACCATTAGTTGTCTCGTCACCGTAGCACCTAAATGTCCTCTACTGTTGACTGTTCGATGGGGCGACGACCACCTCGACAACCGACCCGCTATTACGTGATAAGTGGTCAGTGATCTCTTTAGATGCAAGTCACTATCATAATCTTACAATGGTACTAAGAAATACTCATGTTCATCAATCCACAGTCGCCCTCGGGAAATAGTCTTAAGAAGCCACACACTGGAGAGAACGTTGGGGCCAAGCTGACTGACACGACTCCAATGATTCCGAACGAGTCGCGGCAGGCCATGGGAGGGACGCTGGCCAGGCCAGGTCGACAGACAGGAGGGCTGTTCGGGTCGCCGTCTTGCATCCCTGCCATCTGGCCGGAAGTGGGAGCCGGCCCGGCCTTGGCCGCGATGTAAATCTACGAAGCCGCTGCCACGTCGGCAGCCCCATAATGACCGGCCGACGCAGGCCGTGTGGCGCCGTCAGGACTACCAACAACACAACGCTCGCGGACGCAGTTGGAAAGCGTCGCCTTTTCGTTTCCAAGGTCGGTGCAATCGGCTAGCTTTTCCTCGTGTCTCGCCGTGCGTCGCCGGCCGGCACGGGGCTCTCCGCTCCCGGCCGTCGCGCCGCTGGTGTCAAACCCCGCCGCTAGATGGCAGGCGTATCAGTCGCCGGCGGCTGACGTCAGCAGACTAGCGGCCGCCTGCCGTTCCCGAGGCGGCAACCCGCAATACACGTTTGCCGTGCGGGATGGGCTACCACGTGTGTTTTGCCGAGCCCAGCCCGTATCAAAGATGCTCGAATCGGAAAGTGTATTGGGCCTGAGCCGAGGAGCCATTCCAAGCACCTGTTTGACAAGAACAGGGCGAAATAAGCGCGCCTGATGACCTATAACCAGACGCCGTATCGCGGGCGGGGCGTCGTCCTCTTTGTCTCCGCTGGCGGCGGACAGACGGACGGCGGAGCATGGTCTCCGCGAGCGACCGTCTGTCCCGTCTGTCCGTCCGAGTCCAACGAGCAGGCCAGGCTAACGGAACGGGATACCGAGCTGCCAGAGCTGTGACCGAGACTCCGAGAGGGTGACTTCACCAAGATCCATAATGATATGAAGTCAAAGAGTGCGATCAATCTACTTTGGGGACGAATTCCCCCGTTCGCACTGAAGCTCTGCATGCTGGCTTCATCCGCGACAAAGTTCGTGATGCTTGGAGTTTGGTTGTTGGGACTTCTCTTGGCCGATGAAAAAGTTTAGTCACCTTGAGCTACGAGAGTCACGGCCTCATGGACGTGCTCGTGTTTGAGGATCCCGTGTAACACGCCGAGTCTCTGGCAAATAAAGCACGAGGTACGCTCATGCGGACATTTGTGCTAGGGAAACATGAGCGCTCGACTGATATGCTGATAGCTGATACCCGATAAACCGTGTCATTTGTCAACTAACCACGCTCCATTTTCAAGGTGAGACTTGAGGCAAAGTATGCTGGCATCGGACACAAATGCAGCAGTCAAAACGATCTATAATGTTTTAATTTATGTAGCATCGCTAGCCAGACAGGCCGTGGATAGGGTGGATAGGCCGTGTCCGGCTATAATGGGCACGTTCAACTTTGTCTCCCGTTTCAAAGAATTGCGTGATCGTACGGTAGGTGTCGGGGTCTACGCAATAAGCTCTGCTTAGCGTGGGCTCCGGCTCTGTCAATCCTGCATTCAAACATTCGAGCTAAATGTATAAAAAGTGGAATCATGTAAGTTTCTAGTTAAGGGGCTAAGAGCAACAATGCGTCATATAAAGAGAAGAACACAGCAACTCTGAAAGGCAGGACCGAGGAGAAGTTGTTTATACTGCTTGCTGGGGAAAAAGTAATAAGGAGCCACAGGCACTGGAGAGATCGGCTGGGGACAAGCTGACTACCTCGACTCCAATGATTCCGAACGAGTCACGGCCGGCCAGGAGGGACTCTGCGTCGACTCTGCTAGGCCAGGTCCTACGCTAGTAGCAAGCAAGTTCACATGAAAGCAGACAGTCCGATAACAATATCCTGTCCTGTAACTGTTGTAAGAAAAAAAAAACACACATCATTCACAATGCTGATGGCATAATGATCTCCAGAGCCCGAAAGATCCTTTCACTTTATCATTTGTTAAAAGTATCTCAACCGTGCCTATCCGGTTATCCCGTGTTAACCCTCGCATGTGTAGGGGGGGGGGGTCGGATGGACCCCCCCATGGTTTTTCGCGAATAACTCGCGTAAAAAGCGGCCGATCGCGACGAAACTTTCAGTACCCTCGCATTGATCAATTTGACACCTACCCTGAAAATTTCATGACCCTGACCCAAATGACCTTTGACCTGTGACCTCTTTTCCGAGACCATGTTTGGCCGGAATCGCGATTCGGCGTACGTCGGCTCGCATTAGCCGCGCGTTTGCAAGCTTTTCGTGGTTTCAAACGTTCAAACATGTGATGTGATGTTGCTTCCATGCATTAGGGTGGGTGTCAATGTCACCTGAAGGTCAGGTCAGGTCATTGACCTTTGGTGACCTCGGGTGACCTCAGTTCACTTTTTCGAGTTTTACATGTTTCTAGGCTAGTTTTTGGAGCTGAATTCGAATTTAGCAACCATTTGAACATTTACGAAGTAGTTTTGGTGCCTTCGTAACATGTTACGAAGCTGTCAGAGGCGGTTGACACGTACTACGAATACCCGTCACGACGCCTACTGGTTGACCTGACCTGACCTGACCCGACCTGGTCTAAATGCTTAAAGACATCATCTGTGATCAAAACTAACACGATATTCGTGATCAGCACCCCGAAAAACCCCTTAGCAGCCACACTTTACGACTTTCTAATAGGTCCCGATTTTCCCGACTTTGGGTCATTGACCTGACCTGGAAGGTCAACCAATGACCTAGGACCTTAAAATTGGGTATCATCGGCTTCCTCTCGTCACGGGCAACACGCTCGTTTTTTTCCGCGAAGCTCTAGCTCGATCAGGGGCCAAACGGCAAGGGGGGGTCCAACCGACCCCCCCCCCCCCCTACACATTAGAAGCTGTAAAACGCCGCACACATGCGAGGGTTAAAGGCCAATATGCACACGGAACGGAGAGCGTCGTAACTGCTTTCGCCAACGAGGGTCCGTAACTGCAAAGTTACGGCCGACGTTCAGAGCAAAATCCGTTTATAATACGCGTTTTCCTGTTCTCATCTGCGATACTTGAATAAAAAGTGCATCTTCCAAGCAATAATTCTCTTGAGGAACAAATCGCACACAATATTCATAAGCCACATGCCTTACACAAAGTGAAGTAGAACAATTAATTAAATAAAGCGACTAAGAGAATTGACGCCCTAAGTCCATCGGCCTGAGCGACGACGCTCCGATCGATCCCTTCATTATTGGCTGTCAGACCAAGACAGGACGCGAAGGGTCCGGTTTCCCTAATGTTGCAGGCAACAGGAAAGGGCTTCCTACTTGTAGGGCTTCGGTTCACACGAGAAAGGAATCAATTTTCCCACGAGCTGAGAAACGTATCGTTCTGAAAGCAGAGTTAAAGAAAAATCACAATTATCATCGTTAATAGGACAACCGAAGCGTTAGCCAACTGTTAGCAGTATTGTGCCTAAAACAGCCAAGGATTTAAACATTTCAAAAATATTTTCATGGCATGCACATTGCACAGACAAAGCACTCTAGTCGCCGAGACGAATCATGGGATAAGAGGACCACTCAATAGCCGTTTTCACGACGGGCTATCCGGCGACCGCGAATGCACCTAATTTGACCAAATCTGCACCTTATCTCTTTTACAGCAAATATCTTTATTTTGGCCGTTTTCACGACGGAATAGCAGGCATCTATTTGATACCCGTTTGATCCTTTGGTTCCTCAGAAATTTTAGTAGTTCTTTTTAGTAGGTATCCCAGCTTTCGAATGAATAGTGCGTTAGTTTGCTATTTTTCTATTAAATATCACATCGATTTACTTTATCTAAGGATTTATCACTAATATCAACATAAAGCGTAAGCACAATTATAAAATTATGAAATTATTAAATACTAGTACAATAGTTAAAAAAGATACTGAGCTGCCACGCTACAAAGAATATATTCATTTATGGCGCACGACAGACATTTAGAAAGCAGCGCCCTGTTTTATTGCACGCTGCTAGCCGCTTCCATTGGGTTTTGCAGGCCGACGTCATTGGTTGTTACACGTATGATGTCACGCGACTTGTGGCCTATCACGGCTCTTTAATGATCTCCACTAAATGAATGCAACAA
This sequence comes from Amphibalanus amphitrite, assembly GCF_019059575.1. Lineage (NCBI taxonomy): Eukaryota > Metazoa > Arthropoda > Thecostraca > Balanomorpha > Balanidae > Amphibalanus > Amphibalanus amphitrite. Next base: position 37,856 of record NW_024883712.1, read on the forward strand.
TGGCCTTTTAAGTTGATCTCTGTGGCCATTTGTCTATGGAGTGACCAATATGAAAGTTGGGTGAATTTAACGGGGTTACATGACTATGAGCAAGCAAATGTGTATCAGGAATGGATTTAGGTGGAGAATTGCGCTGGACCATGAGTGCTCGAGCGCTCCCAATTCCACGCCGGTTTGGCTTTGGAGCCGAGACAGACGATGCGGGTCAAGGTCACCGCTGGGGTAACGGTGGATTGGCTGCGCCCGAGCACCCGTAACGCGGCACAATTCTCCATCTACGGATTTTCCTATTCGCTCAGCATTGTGATAGGCGTTCGTAATAGCATTTACTCTGCTCATGTACCTATCCCCGGTTATTTAAAAGACGTTTTTGTGGGGGATATCACGGCTATAGGTACTCAGTCGCCCTATATTCACGACTTTCAAAAAATGTTCTGATAACTAACTACCGCACAGACCTACTGCATTAGTGAATCTGACAAAAGGTCTGTGGAATTACACCCCCCTCACCACACCCCTAAAAACTCATCCAGTGTCCAAAACTACTTTTATCGACTCGCCAAAAAAAAAAAACACACACACACACACAAAGCATGGGGCATGTCAGCTCTCCGTTCATTTATCATTGTCTTTACCATGGTTCAATTACATTGCGCGATTCAAAGCACGTGAGTGCCTATATAGTATATACCTATGTAGAAGATAATACCTACAGCAACACATCCAAAATTACAAAGGCTACAATGCTTAAAAAGTAGGTTCCTCAAGGAAGCCCATTTTAGCTTGAGTGGTGTTGCCAACCATGCGATTCGAACGCGGGCTATTCACAACGTCTGCAAAGGCACGTTAACAACTGACAAGCCGCCACCGCTGCCACTTATTCATAGATGGTTGATATCGCAGCTTGGGCCACAACGCGTCGGCGCCAGCGCACGCAGCTGTTGGCACTCGGCAGCCGGTGTTGCGACTTAACGACCGGCCGGCCCCATGAAGGAGAAGCTCTTGTTGAAGATTTGTGATCGCCTCATAGCCGCCTTGGATGTCATCTTTCTTGGCAGATCCATCCGTTCAGATGGTACGGTGCAGTCTGAATAAATGACGAAGTCCAACGCCGCTAACCCCGCGACCGCCACCCCTGAACGTGGCCGCAGACAGGACGGGCGTGAGGGCCGTCCGTAAGGGCCACCCCGCCATCCGGTAGGTGGCTGAGCAGCCGAGCGCGGCGGCGCCTGGACGGCGGCCGCGCTGAGATGAAGTCCCAAACCGACATGTCGCCATCACCGCCATCACCATTGCTGCAGCTGTTCCCAACCGCCTCCATTGCCGCTGTTGTCAGGTGTTGCCAGCAGCCGCGCCGCGGGATGGCAGAAGCTCCAGAGTAGCCTCCAGCGCCTCTCTCCGCACGTTTGCAGGTGCGCTGCGGCCGCCGGGTCCGACGTCCAGGCAGAACATGATATTTCCATGCTGCTCCGGCGGTGGGCTGGTCTTGTTTGGGCGTTCCTCCACTGTGACGTCGGTCACGCCTGCCCCGGCCAGGGCGCAGAGGCCGACGTCTCACCATCCGGTTGCGGTCCTCAGTCGGGTCGCAACGTGTACCTCTACCGCAGCGTGGAGCGCGCTCCCGCTGGGCAGCGATACAGCCAAACGTAACATGCGGGCGGCCAGCGCTGCGCCGGACAGCGGACCCATGCCGGGGGTATGCCGGTCTCGGCCATCAGCGGGGTCGTCGGGGCCGAGGCTGTACATACAGCTGGTGACCGCGTGAGCCGCCAATCGAAGCTCACGGCTTATAAGCTCGACGCGGGCATCACACGCCGTCCCGATGGGAGCTCCACGACGCCGCCGCGAACTCCAGCAGCGCGGCTCGCAGCGCGAAGACCGGTACGGACGGCCGGGGCGCAAACGGCGTGCGGGAGTCGCAGGCGACGGAAGACGTTCTGCGGACAGAAAGGGTTGGGCATAAGCTGGTCGGCAGGACACTCTTGAGCCGAGCCTTTGATGTAATTACAGATGATCCAGAAGCATGCACAAAAATTCATGACACACTATTCTCATTTATGTATTTGCTACATATGATATGATATACCAGCTCATGATCAGTGACGCATTCTGGGCAATACGTTCTAAAGTGAAGTAACTGAAGTTACAATTGACAGCTTAAAAAAAAACACATACGCACACACACTCGATAGCTTATGAGAATAACATGCCTTGTCTGCTTAATGCAGGAAAATATTTTTTCACTTTTTAGAAACAGCAAAACAGTTGTCAACAAGCAGGGGCGTAACTTTGTATACTTTTGGGGAGGCAGGTGCCCCCCCAACTTGAAATTTTGCCACCCCAACATTCCGTTTGCCCCCCCAACCTTGGTGGGCGCCCCCAGGCCCGAAAGGCGCCCTCACGGGCCAGCGGCGTCATAGGAGCGCGTGCGCCATCTTTCAAGGGGGCGCCATCGCCTATATGGAAATGGGATGCGTGAGAGGGGAACCTCTGAGGCCGTGGGGGCGCCTGCATGCGAAAGAGGGGCGCCCATGAAGTCCTCAGGGGCGCCTCAATGCAAAACACGGGCGCCTGAGATGGCCACAGGGGCGCCTGCATGCGAGAGAGGGGCACCTTATTGGCCTCTGAGGCCCTTCGGGGTGCCTCTGAGGTCTATAGTATAGGGGGCGCCCACATGAAAAAGGGGCGCCCATTAAGGCCATAATGGCGCCCCAATACGAAAGAGGGGAGACTGCATGCCAAATGGGGGCGCCTCCGAGGCCCATAGAAAGAGGAGCTCCAGTTGAAGCCCAAAGGGGCGCCTCAATGGGAATTAGAGACGCCTGTGAGGTCTATAGGGGCACCTCTGATGCCCATGTCGAGAGAGTCGTCAGTCGTTTGTGTAACGTTCCTCAGGGATGGTGCGCCGCTTGCGGCAAGTAAAAACTTAGCTAAATAGCGTGCCCCATTGGTTAAAAAGCGCCCCTCGAGCCAAAGTGGTGCCCCTCTGACAACACGCACGTCTTATGTCATCTGTTTTGCTAATAACTAATGCCCCCGCATGCAGAGCGGCGCCCCATCCGTTTATCAATGTGACCCTTCAGGTGGATGAAGCGCCCCTCTGGCCAATACCTTATCATCATTGTTGCTAGAACAGCGCCCCCAGTCCGTAGACTGCCCCATTGGCTCCTGAAGGCGCCCCTCGTGCCCGTTTTGGCGCCCCTCTGCACTGAGTAATGAAATGTATGTGGCCTACCAATTCTTAAGGGCGCTCCTTGAGTCATAATCATCGCTCCTCGGGGAGGGGGGGGGGGAGGCTAGAGGGCCTAGATACCATAGCACGCTATAGTGTGTTATGGCATCCCTGCTGCTAAAACGGCACACTTAGCTAGGTTAGCGCCTCAACGGTTCATACAAGCGCCCCTCGAGCCGAAGTTCGCGCTCCTCTGACTTACATAATTTCCTTGCTAAGTACGACGCCCCTCGCTGGGCATGGGGTGGCGCCCCACCAGTTTACCAACGCGCCCCTTTAGCCACATGAAGCGCTCCTCTGGTCAATGCGGTCAATACCTTATTTCATCACTGCAGCTAGAGCGGCGCCCCTATTTCGGTGGCTGTTCCATCGGTTCCTGAAGGCACGCCTCGAGACAGTTTGGAGGCCATCTGCAGTGAGTATTAAAATTGATGTGGTTAAGAATGGCGCCCTCTGCACGGTGTCGCACCGATTCTAAAGGGCGCCCCTTGAGTCAATGTAATCGTCCCACAGGGCCTTGTGTGTTATGGTATCCCTGCTGTTAAAGCGCCACTCTTGCTTGGCGTAGCGTCCCAACGGTTCATAGCACCCATCGAGCCAATGTTAGCGCTCCTCTGACTATACTGGTATCCTACATCATCTTTTTTGTTTAAAGGGTGGCAAAATGTGGACCCGAGGACCCGGTCAAAAGAACCGGTCTGGACCCATAGGTATGGGTCCGGACCGGTTCCTGGAAATTTTCTGGCGGGTCCAACCGGGTCCTACCATAAACCATACATAGTGGACACTACATATGATTGCAAAATATGAAGTGAATGGAAAGAAAACATTTGCTCATGTATGTTCCTTTGCACACTGTAGTTCATAAGTATTATCAGTGAGAAAAGGGCTGTTTTACACGATGCAATTAATGATTTCTACAAACGGTTTGTATTAGGTAATTGACTTTTGGGGAACGGGTCCAACTGGTTCCGATTCCAACTTAGACCGGGTCCGACTGGTTCCAGAAATGTCCAGCCGGGTCTGGTTCGAGTCTGGTTCCCAAAATTTTCACGTTTTGCCACCTCTAGATCAAAGCAGGAGTAATTTGTAGGGGAGAGTGGGGAGAGTTGTATCATGTCCAAGTTGTATCAGGGCGAATTGTGCCAAACTTATCCAATGGATGGCGCTCGCGACACGACCAGCCGACGAGGTTTTCCGGGCGCCATCTTTCCCTGTTCTGTCTTGTGGCTGAGTGGACGCGTCTCGAGGTGAGAGCCGATTTTGTTTTTTTTTAATGTCATTCTAAAAAAATAAGTTGCAAGAAAATGTGTGTTTTGGGCATTTAGATGTGCACGAATTTGAAAGATCTCCGTAGCGGTGGTGAGGGTAGGTTCTAAGGCTGCGTGAGTGAAAACGGATTTCTCCAGCTGTCCGCTGTTTTTTTTTTAGCACGAGGATGTTTTTCCAAGATGGCGGCTAGGTACATGTTGTATCAGAGCCGGGTGGGGTATGTTGTAACATGTATGTATGTATGTATGTATGGGTATGTTGCTTTTGATCGCGAAAGCTAAGCCCTGGCTCGCGTTTGTAGGTAGCTAGTCAATGCTCGTTCCATTTCGGCACAATGTGTTGGCTTCTTTGCTCTTAACGGGCCACTTTTGCGTCTAGTCTGTTGATGTCACCAGGGCTATGTTGTCTAGTCACCAGGGCCGCCACGTGGCGCAGTCGGTTAAGGCGTCGACCCGCGGTGCGGGCGGTGCCGGGTTCGGGTTCGATTCCCGGTTCCGCCCGTTCCGCGGGCGTCGTCCCCGGCTGTGTCACCAGGTGTGGGGTAGGCTCCCATTTCAGCCGTAGCCTGGGGGGCGGGGGAACAAGGGCCAGGAGGAGGAGGAGCCCTCCTGTAAATGGGACATAAGTGCCCGTTGGAGGGAGGCCTGAATATAAAAAAAAATGTTTCGTTCGGATTGCATTGACCTAAGTTTGGTCTAATAAAGTGAAGCCTTTGAGCATACCTATACATTGTATTAACCCCATTTAATGTTGCTGTTATGTTCAAAACCAGTAGCAAGCACACTCCCTGAAACGTGAAATAGTGATACAAATTACCCCACCATGTGATACAACTCACCCAAGCCATGGGGCAAGTTGTATCAAAAACATTGTTCTATTCGGCAGACCGTAGAAGAAAAACTGGTAGAGGTAGCGGAAAAGTTACTTTGCACAAAAAAGCAGAAGAATCAAGGAAGGGGACAGTATGGAAATAATGAGTTTATCACGGATAGTTACGAGTTTATGGGTCTCGGAGTAAAAACTGATACAACCCACCCCACTCTCCCCTATCATTTCGTGATAACTTGATATCACCTGGTGAGCCACAGACTTCTGCATGTCTCGGTATACAGAGGTATATGGGTGACCTAAGCTTGAACGCTCTCAGCCTGGGATTAACCCGCGCCGGGCTGGTGCTCCGCGACTTCCGCGCCGGGCGGTGAGGGGGGTGTCTGGTCTAACTCGGCTCCTGGGCCACGTAGCGACACGCAGTAAGCATCATTCGAAAGAGCGTCAAAAATAATGACGGAAACACTTCGGTCATTTTTTGGGTCAGGTCAAAGGTCAGGTCGCCTGAGGTCATCGAAGGTCAAATGTAGGCCATTTCAACAATTTTGGAAACTGCAACGGCTAACTCGGGACCAATAGAGCTACAGCGCCGCGGAAAAGCGCATTCGATAGCCCTTTTACAGACCTTTCTGACCATTGTTCTCAGATTTGACCTAAGGTCAACGGTTTAGCCTCCAAAGGGAAAAACTGTAAAATAGCAGTTTTCACGAAAACTGTTTTTCGGCAATAACTTTTGACTTAAGAGTGCCACGATATTACTTTTGGCAGCATCATGTTCCTCTCGTCGAGACGCGTCGAATGAACTATTTTTTTGACCTTGAAAGGTCATTTTTAAAATTTGACCTCAGGTCAAGGTCATAACCTGACCGAAAAGGGTCATGTTGCATATCAGTCGATCCGTATCGTCGAGCTGAATACATCTGAAGTGTTTTCATCGCTCTAGCACGCCTTTATCAAAAGTTACAGCCAAAAAACTGGTGGTGACCGTCTATGACCTGAGATGACCTCAAGGGCACATAGAGGGGTCACAGGTGCATTTTTTCCGATTCAGTGTATCATGTTTACCTATGAAACGATGTTTGAGAGGGTTCTAAATACCATTCGTCCAAAAAAGGCTCATTTCAATTTTCTCCCATTGACTTATAATGGAGAGGTCGCAAAATTGACCTGACCATAGGTCACTGATATCAAAATTCCGAGATAAACATTTTAGACATACTGTTACTCTTATCAATCGCTGAAAGTTTCAAGGCGATCGTTCAGTCGGTGTAGCTATGACGAGGATTGCAACTTTTTTCTGAGGTGAGGTCTTTTGACGTGACCTGGTGACCTGACCTTGAGAGCTCTGGGTCTGAAATTTGCACATGTGTAAAAAAAGATGCATGAACAGGTGTGCCAAAAACGGCGGCGCGGAGTTTTGAGATATCTGCGAAAAACCGCAGGGGAGGTGTTCACTCCCCCCCCCCCGGCCCGGCGCGGGCGGGGGGGGGGCAATTTTTTATTTTTTTTTCGATGAGGGCAAATTTTTGCCACTGGTTTGCTTCTAGAACACGTGCGGAAAAGATGCAGTATGAAGTGTGTTCTTAACTTAAAAGGGGAGGCGTAAAAACGTCCCTTGCTTCTGCGTGGGGTGAAGTTCTACAGATTTGTTTCTTTAATCTCGCCTTTTTATCAGTTGTTTTTTCTTTTCTTTTTGTCAATTCATCAGTTCGTCTCGTTTCTTTAGAAGAACTACCATATGCGTTGTTTAATAAGGCGTCACTACCCTGGTCCCCAATTCCACTACCCGCCCCCGGTCGACTCTCTGGTCCCCAAAGTGCTTTCAAAATGTATTTGGTTACAAAATAATTTCGCGCTTTTGGCGCGCTATTTCAGAAAAAAAACTGCAACATAACGTGCCAAAACACGACGGCACAAAAACAACGTGCTATGGTAAAAAAAAAATGCTGCACCGTAAACTGAAATAAGACTTATTTCTAGACAGTCACGGGGAGGCGCCCCCATGCCCTTAAAAAGGCGCCCCCGACAGCGTTGCCCCCCCCAACGAAAACCAAAAAGTTACGCCCCTGTCAACAAGCCATGTCAACTAAACAATTTTTATGGAAACTGCTCTAGCTAGCTTAAAGTTCCACAACGTTTCCGGAGCACTGTACCCAAACTCAGTTCATGTTACAAGAAAAAACAGTAATAATGCCTCCTAATTTTGAATGAAATATAGGTATGTATAAGTAATTTGATTTGGAAAGCAACAAAGTTCCGCACATCATTTTAGCAAAATCACTATTTTCTTCAGCCACCAGGTTTTACACAAAACTATAGTAGGTAATCTTTATGATCTAGTTTACACAAAACCAAAGCCTCGATTTTAACAAATGTAGATTAAATTTTAACAATTTTAGCAAATGTATCGTGGAGAAAATAAAAAGTGTAGATTTGTAAAGCCGGGATATTTCACGGACTAGGCACTTGAAGAAATATCTTCACCTTTCTTTAAGCCACCAGCCTTCACCCAAGTTTTACACGAATGTAGTGAACCAGACAATGTGGCAACTCAAAATTGTGATGGTTTGAGATAATTATGACGGTAAAAGAAAAAGCAACACAAGGTTCCTTACCCTCGCTTTTTTTTTCACATGGGTTCAGATGACTGATGAGGCTTCAACTGTTGCCGACCTGAGGAGCTATAGAGACTTGAGCTTTCCAAAACTCAATTTCTAAGGGCACTGAGCAGTGTTTGGGTTTCACAGTATGCGATCATAAGTTACATTAAGTTGACAAAGCAAACAAATCAAAGCATGATGCCCCGCGCGTCCGCCAGCGACCACGGCCCTGTTTCACCGGTGATAGCAGCAAGCTGCTATCACGTTTCGCGAGCTGACGTCATGTCGTGACGCCATACTGTTGTCGTAATGGGTAGTTCCGGCGCACGATTGCCGCGACCTTGGCGGCGGCATTAAGTGACGTATGAGCCTAAAAGTAAGAGTTTACGCAGTCATGATAGTATATATATTTTTGATATATATTTTTTCAATATGATGTATTTAAAAGAAGTTGGGTTTAGGAAAAATTTGGACATTAACTTCGAACATTTAGCTGATGACGTAAAACAATATTGCGGCAATCGTGCGCCAGAATTGCCCCTTACGTCAGCAGTATGACGTCATCACATTACGTCAGCTCGCGCAATTTGATAGCAGTGTGCTGCTATCACCGGTGAAACAGGGCCCACGTCCCGCGTCCGACTCCCGGCCGCTGCATGACCCGAGGCCCCGGCGGTCACGTGACCTACCGGCCGGGACTGCAAACGGCCTACAACACCATTCTTGTATGACGTCATATCCTACTGAGGTGCTGATTGGTCGGAATTAGATACCTGAAGGTAATTATCCGCCGTAGTTATTTTTGTTTCATTGTTTTGCGTGTTTTCTTATATGAAATGTAATTAAAAAATTTGCCATATTTTATTTACCATTAAAACATAACTGAATACGTATAAAAGAGAACTAGATATATACTTTCCTTGTTTTTAAGAATTCCGGAATTAGATATCCGAGGGAGCAAAGAGGGAGCAAGTTGCCACGCTGATTTGATAGCTCATAGTCGAAAGGTGGGCTACTAGAACCGAAAATTGCTGTGTTTGTAAATAAATAAGTGATTTGAGGGCAACGAATGTCCGGATTTAAACTTCTAAAATTATTTTGAACATAAAAAATTTAAGTTTGAGGGATGTTAAGGCCTCAAAGAGTAGGTACTTTTCAGGCATCAAGGTTCCTCTGCGAAAGTTCCGTCGTGAAAACGGCTTTTATGAATTTATTTCAGTGTTTTAATCGATGGTGCTCTCTGATAATATGACAAAGTAGGCATATAAGCAGCAAGTGCAACCCTAGCTGATAGCTACTAAGAGACACACTGAACCTAATTTGACCAAATCTGCACCTAATCTGCACCAGTTGTGCACCAAATGTGTACCCGATGGCCGTCGTAAAAACGGCTTATATAAATAATGACGGTTAAATGGGCCTGTCTGGGCGCTGCTGCCTTGGCGTTTTATTCATCGACAACAGGTAAAAGCACTTAGCAGCCTTTCTTATTCGAGGTCGTCCAAACAAAAGTAAACTATGAGCTATACAAATATGAGCCATGAGTAATAACTCCTTACATGACAATAACAACAACTTAACATGAGTTAAGTTGAAATCGTAGCAAAATCAATGCGTAATGAGTTGAATTCCGAATCAAAATCCATCCAAGCATGGCTCTACAATAAACTTATCTTCAAGATACCGAAGATGTTATCGATTTGAAAACTGCAGGCAATGACTTTTGAAGCTTCCGAAATGTCACAAAAATGCTCGCTTAAGAATGGGAGAGCACCCTGGATCACAGAAACCTTTAATTCCTCTGCTGAACCGATAAACCGATCGTCATTTGTATTTAACACTTGCAAAAATGAAAGCATTATAAAACAGCCAGTGCAATGTGCAATGTGCATGTTCCACGCCATTTTCGGCATTACGGTCTCCAAAGCGTCTACCTGCCACGATCTGCGCTGCTACCGGAAAGTAACACCACGTTGCTCGGAATCCCCCCCCCCCCCCTCCCCCCGTCGAACTGACCAGTCGGCCACCCACGGCAGCTGCCGGCCGACCAGAGTCCGATCACACCGCACCGGTGCGGGCTTGGCACCGTCTCGGAGCCGTCAACAGAGGGGCCACCGGACGCGGTCTGGCAGGCGGGCCGCCACCATTCGATAGCGTTCGTCTGACACCGGGCGGCTCAGTGATCCACGCCGAGCCCCTCCCAACGGACGGGCGCGGCTCCAAAGGGTGATGCATGAGATCAAAGGCGGATCCTTACATCGTACGGATGGGACGGACATGGATGCACTTGTAAAGAAATAGAACAACTATAGCAGAGCAAAATCTGGCCAGAAATACGTAGTTCCTGCACCGGTCAACTTAGTGAACATTTTTATGTGCTCTGGTGGTCCCATCACTCCCATGAATTAGTCAATGCCTCATGCCGCATACCGAAGTCATTCTCCTCAACGGGACGGGTTGTGTGTCGTGAATCGCCGTCACAGCTCCATCTAAAATCGGCTTATGAGAGCCGTTGCGCAAGGGCATCAGACACATGTGTAAGCTCTAAACCGGGGTTCAGACACCATGTCCGTCTAGTCCAGTTGACTTCTTGCCTCCCACATGCACAGACGGTAATTGTGGCGGGTCACAGCCAGCTATGCGGTAATCTTAGATGGATCTCTGATTATCTGAGCTTTTCAACGCTAGCCCGACGGGCCGACGGCAGAAGCTAGCGGAGAAAAACAGACTTTTGAGCCATTTGTCGGTTATCCCCGGAGTTGAGATGAGCCTGAGCTTGAGATACTCAGGAGAGCGATCTTTTCAGATTCTCATTCCACTGCTCCGATATCAGCCGACATACACGTGTTACGTTACAAAGTACACACTCAACATATGGCGTGGAACTTTTAGGGGCTGCTTTTGCTCAAAGCAGTCACACAATTCAATCGAGTGTGTTGTTTTGTTTGTTTGCTCGATTTTATTGAATATTTTCGCATAAATAGACATAAGGCAGTCTGGGATCGGTGCAAAAGCTATTCAGCTTATTTCATGGCACCTCTCCCTCACACACTCTAGCTCATTCACACGTCATCCATGACAAGAAAAAAAAACATCGGGTGCAACACAAATAATGATAAACCGAAGTTTTGATAATCGAATTAAAAGAAAAATACAATGAAAAATTAAGTACACTTAAAAGTATAAAATAATCGTTGGTATCAACTAAGTTACGCTTGTCTTGCTCTGTGAGCTATGTGCATTATTTCAGCACAAGGTTTATCCTTGCTCTTTTTTTACCGTTCCCATCACATCCTCTAGTCTCTACTGTCATTTCTTAGTGGTACCGGATATTTATTAATCCCTTCCGAATATTGTGCAATTGCACTGTGCACCGTTGCAGCCTGAGCCGGTGACCGAGCGGAGTGCAGCGGTCACAGAGCGCTGCATCCACTGCGTACCTACTTACAGAAGACTCGCAAACGACAATAGGCGTCACGGGATGAGCCGCCACGTGGCGAGACTAGGAGAAAGGAGAAATCGTCACGCCGGGACGACTCGGCGGCACAGTGGTGGAGCGCTGCTGGGCTAAAGGATAAGGCTGGGAGAGAGAGAGAGGGAGAGAGAGAGAGAGAGAGAGAGAGAGAGAGAGAGAGAGGAGAGAGAGAGAGAGAGAGAGAGAGAGAGAGAGAGAGAGAGAGAGAGAGAGAGAGAGAGAGCATAGGCGGCGGAACGGGGAGGGCACCGGATTTGGCATTTTAATATTAGCCCTAGGAGCGTTGCATGGAAAGAATGGGATCAAAAGTCGGCACCCTTAATTGAAGGTGTTCCGCCGCTACTGAGAGAGAGAGAGAGAGAGAGAGAGAGAGAGAGAGAGAGAGAGAGAGAGAGAGAGAGAGAGAGAGAGAGAGAGAGAGAGAGAGAGAGAGAGAGAGAGAGAGAGAGAGAGAGAGAGAGAGGAGAGAGAGAGAGAGAGAGAGAGAGAGAGAGAGAGAGAGAGAGAGAGAGAGAGAGAGAGAGAGAGAGAAAGGAGAAGAGAGAGAGAGAGAGAGAAGAGAAGAGAGAGAGAGAGATAGAGAGAGAGAGAGAGAGAGAGGAGAGAGAGAAGAGAAGAGAGAGAAGAGAGAAGAGAGAGAGAGAGAGAGAGAAGAGAGAGAGAGATAGAGAGAGAGAGAGAGAGAGAGGAGAGA
>NW_024883713.1:0-53913 GCF_019059575.1 Amphibalanus amphitrite
TGATGATGATGATGATGATGATGATGGATGATGATGATGATGATGATGATGATGATGATGATGATGATGTGATGGTGATGATGATGATGACGGATGGTGATGATGATGATGTGATGATGATGATGATGATGATGATGATGATGATGATGATGATGATGATGCGATGATGCTGATGAAGAGAATGGATTTATGATGATGACAATGGGACTATTTACATTGCTGTTGACCATTTGTCATTTTCAATTTTTCGCTTGCACGGTTCGCTCATAGCCAATTTATTTCTTCTTTCGTTCCCTTACTTTTTAGTTCCCAACTTTTTCTGAATTACATTGGGTCTGCATAAAATCTTCGAACTCCGCTTCTTTGTTCTTCCTTTGTTCTCTGTAGTTGTAATGCGCACTTCGGAGCTTCTTAGCTCCCAATATTCGGAACTCTTTCATCTGAGGACGTTCCCGATTCAAATCAGTTTCGGGTTATCACCGCTGCATTGGATGTCTGTTGTTTGAAGTGGAGATTGGAGTATTGGGGACACAGAGACGCGTGTGAGGCTTCACGAGAATATTACGCTGCTGGATAGCTGAATCTTTGCCTATCTGTGCCCCTGTCTGTCTGCCTGTCTATCTGTCCGAATGTGTTTACTTGGGATATTTGAGAGCCAGTGTAAAATAATAAAATAATGACCAGACTACTGTGGCTTCTGTTTATAACTAGGCTTCGTGCGTTTTTTGGCGGGAAAGGGAGAAGAGAGAGAGAGAGAGAGAGAGAGACGAGAGAGAGAGAGAGGAGAGAGAGAGAGGAGAGAGAGAGAGAGAGAGAGAGAGAGAGAGAGAGAGAGAGAAAGAGAGAGATAGACAGACAGACAGACAGACAGACAGACAGACAGACAGACAGACAGACAGACAGACAGACAGACAGACAGACAGACAGACAGACAGACAGACAGATAGACAGACAGACAGACAGACAGAGACAGAGAGAGAGAGGAAAAGAGAGAGAGAGTGAGAGAGCGGGAGAGACTAAAAGAGATTGAGAGAGAAAGCGATAAACCAAGTTGCTGACCTGACCTAGCCTCTTTGCCCCCAGGCCGGTCAATATGTCAGCACTTTGGCTGAGATTGGTGGCGTAACTGTGGCGAAAATGACTGACAGACCGAAGGTCAGCGTCGCTCCCAGCAAGGTAAGCACGCTGCCGCACCCATGCACAAAATCAACGACAAGAGAAACAGCGCCTAAGAGAACTAAGAATCCCTTATGAGATAAGCGACGCTTGACTGCCTTCTCCATGGTGGTTTTATGTCAGTCCATCGGTCCAGGTACATACGAGGTATGCACCCAGATCCCGATAACTACTGTCACGTGTCCTGCAAGCCCACTCCGTAAGCCACAGATTCCAGTTCTCCCCCCCCCCCCCTGACCAGGGGCCGACGATCCTCGCCTCCGGCACAAGTTTGCACGAATGCCGCCTGCTGCGACGTTTTTACCCGATTTTGTTTGTTTCCGACTTAAAACTTGCTAAACTTTTTCGTTTACCGTGCGCAGTAGGCCGAGGACGGTGGCTGTTTTCAATTCTGAGCTCGGAACGACGTAGATCAATAGTGGCTCTGCTTTCTGCATCGTTTTTTCTTCTTTCAATTCTCCATTGAAATGCTGGCGAACTGAGGCCGAGTGCTGAAAGCCGACCAGTAGACGTTGAACGATCAGGGCCGCGCTGGTACTGTGAGAGACGAACAGCGCTCAACGTACACGGTACACTGGATAATTAAGATGGCCTGCATATATACTATATAGATCAGAATAACCAGGACCATGGCCTTACGTTTGTTTGGCATGAGACTGGTGTGTTTAGAGCAGGTAAGTCAAAATCTGCTGTAGGATAGGTAGAAACTTTCCTGATGGCGGCAACAAAGTGCATATAACTAAATGGGACAGTGAATCACAAAATCATGGCCACTCTGCATATCAATGAATGCTTTTGATGTGACAGATCTACCTTTCAAGCACCATATATCTAGCGCAACTCTCAGGAGACACATATGACGCGTCAATGTGCTTCCATTGTCCACCGTTACGCTGGTCATGCTTACATAATTGTTTAGCGCTGCCAATAAACCTGTGTTTTTCCGCGCTGAGACAACAGTCTTGTCTGTTGACCTAGAAAGCATCTATGACAAGACATAATCATCCCCGAAGGCATCCCTTGGGTCTCCAACTGTCCCTCGGTGTTTCTGTCTGTGTCTTCAACCACTCCCTCCTCTCGCTTTCTCTTCCCTTTCCCACATCCTTCGCTTCTTCTCGCATTTTTTATTTTCCTCCACCTTACCCCTCTCTCTCTCTCTCTCTCTCTCTCTCTCTCTCTCTCTCTCTCTCTCTCTCTCTCTCTCTCTCTCTGTTTGTATGCGTGTATGCGCGCCTGTGTGTGTGTGTTGTCGCCAGTCGTCCGCAGTAACCGCCTGTTGTTCACGCCGCCTTATCGGCCGTCATCTGCCACATTAAGGAAGCACAACAGGCACTTATCTTCCCAGAAGTAATTGTCGATAATCGGCGACGCTCGCGCGACAGTCGCCACTCGAGCCTGGCCTATGATCGAGCCCGAGTACCCTCCTGTGTGCCAGTCCGGCCGCCGCGCTGGGGCGTCGACCGTCGCGTCGGTGGCGTCTTTGTTTTGATCGCGACTATATTTCCCTTTGTGCGTAATTCGCGGTCTACAAAAAGCGCACCGCTTTTCAGAGCGGGGTCTCGTCGGTCCGGAATGAGCGCTGTTTTTGCGGAGCGTCGCCGGCGGGAGCGGGCAGCCAGTGGTTAGAGCACGCGTAATGAGCGGCTAGCAGGTGTTTTTCATTTGGTTGCGTCGACTACCGGGCGGTCGTATTGTGTGCGCAGAGTGGTACACTGCTTGAGGCAGTGATTGGCAGAGCGGTGAACTACGGTATTGGAGGAGGGCGTAGTGGGTGGGGGTTTGAAAGGGTATAAGCAAAGTTATACGGGCGTGGCTAGGAAATGTGGACGCTGTAACTACGACGATGAAAGACAGAGTAGTGGAGGAAATGTATTTCGAACTGCGAATATTAAATACGAAATAATTGGGAACTTTGTTTATCTGATATTTTAAGACATATGTTTAATGTTACCATCAACTTCACTGTGTTCCAACGATAGGTCAGAGGAAAAACATTACAAGGCATTACGGTTACTTGGTGTTGAACAAAATACACTAGAAATATTTTACATTATTTGTCTTCTAACTTTCATTGCTGAAATCAATAAGATGCCAGACTGTTTGTGCCACGATATTGCTTCAAGTTTGAAACGGCCATCCCTTGATTACATCAGGTCTCCAAGACGGTTCAGAGCTGCAGCATATTGGCAGCAAATTATTGCCCCAAGTTGAAGACTTTTGATGGTCTGAACAGCCTCGCC
Organism: Amphibalanus amphitrite; assembly: GCF_019059575.1. NCBI lineage: Eukaryota > Metazoa > Arthropoda > Thecostraca > Balanomorpha > Balanidae > Amphibalanus > Amphibalanus amphitrite. The sequence goes on from NW_024883713.1 coordinate 3,417, forward strand.
GCGGGCATAAGCCCACTTTGTTCAGCCTTGATCGCTGGCTCGCGGCACGACCCATGTTTGCCAGAGCCGGTAAGCTGCTTTAATTAAAAATTCAAAAGCGGGAAAAGAACAATCTTACGACCCGCTTTGTGATATACTGAACAGAGACGTTTTATATTGCAGGCAACAATGCGAGATAGACACCAGAGTCCAAGGAGTCTTGTGACGTGTCAATTTTGACTGTCGTTGAAGTTACGGGATAATAAGGGACCATGAAACCAGCAACTATTTTTCTTGTTTGACAGACAGCTTCAAGCGTTAAACTAGCATGACTTGGCGCATCTCACCACTCATAAATGACGTTCTCTCGGTAATATCTCACCACGCATAACAGTCCCACTGTCTCTTCGAATATCTCCGGGATGGAGATCCCTCCGCCGGGCCGCTCAGTGCCGCTCAGTGACGAGATGTCGTTCAGTCGGCGTCGGCGCAAATGGGCCTGATTTCCCCTGCAACCACGCCATCAATCTCAGTCATCCGGTGAGGAGCGATGGCCGGCGGCTATCGTTTATCATGTGCCGGCACCAGCCGTCACCTGAAGCGGACGGTGCCGGTAGCCCGACAGTCGGACTGCCATCGGCAGACGCCCGACCCGCCGCGTTGTCCGGTCAACTGAGCAGGTGCCGCCTGGTGACATGGAGAACGGTGGCCACAAGGTCACGGAAATGCCGCACAAATGCTGCTCGTCAGAAGGGGAGAGGGCGCCTCTCAAGGGTAGCAGGAGGATGCTGTCTGAATTTACAACGTCATATTTGTGGAAATTTTGAAAAGAAATGATTTTTCTACATTGAAAACTTGGAGTAGTAGAGCAATGCCTCTGGATATGATGCGAGTTCGATCAACATCGTCAGCCTATTCAATCTTGGCAGCGCCATTAACGCTCAACCATTCACTTAAAAAAGATCTCGTAAAGATCGCTAGCCGGGATACATCCAGAAAGAAATATTTCTCATCCGTGATCTGTCATCTTCTTTACGTGGATGCGACCTGAAACATTTAACCATGGCAACATAGCTTGTATTTGTGCGCATTAATCAATGGTATACTCGTATCTCCAGGTCTTCCCATTGGAGACACCGCATGCAGTTCTCGGGAATTCCTGCAGTCCCTGCCATGGTACGTTTTTTTTTGTCTTGTAGATAATGGCGTGGTAAGGACATCAACAGCAGTCAGATGTCCAACTTGCTGCGCTACATGTCATCGCATTTGCAGGACAGTAAACATCCCCAATAAAAGATGTCCATGATGTAGATGTAGAAACGGAGCTACCTGAGTTGTGCTTTATCGTCCATCATTCCGTAATTCCAAACAAAAATGCTGAAAAGTCTGAACTGAGGCATTGGACTTTTTCAATGTATATTACTGCAGGCTATGTAGGATAGTAGATGTGATTATGAAAATAGGTGTAATCATTATGCATAGGTAAATGAAACAAGATGACATGGTCCGCTTTTCAACAACGGTCCTGATTCTTTGCTGAGGCTCTTTTTAACTGATGGAACCATATTTCATTGCAATTTGATGACAACATTGTAACCGATCTATACCCACGGTTGCTCATTTCAAAGATATAGGGTCTTTTGAAAGGGATAGTTTGAATTACCGATTCCACACAATCAGGCTCTGCCTCACAGAATCTCACTAAAGCACTTGCAGACATGTTTTAATATACATGGAACCGAAACGGCACTCACAGAACCATTTCAGATTAATGCTCGCATTTACTCCGCTTTTAACGCCGCGGGTCTAGCGTCAAATGAGTGATGTGTCTTGGTCGGCGAGCGCCAGCGTTCTGCTCTTCTAACCAGAGAGATCCTTTCCGGTGGTTGGACGACCAATCTTCGTTTTGATTAGACGAGCCACGGTACGGTACGTCCGTCTAGACGGACGCGGGGCCTCCAGCGCGTGTGGAGCGACATGGGATGGACAGGGGAGCATTTAGGGTGAATGGGTACGGCTCTGAACGGGCTTAGTAAAATGGAGCTTTAGATGGGAATGGAGGACAACAGCTAGAAAAATGTACGAAAGTTAAAATGATGATGAACAATGATGAAAAGATATCAGTGTTCACCAATGCCACAAGATTTTAAATTCTTGCCATTCCCCTACGCCTAACCTCTCTCTACCCACCCACATCGTCCAGTCCACTGTTAGCCACTCCACTCCATCTGTCCATCGCCCCTGGACGGGCCACTGGACGTTACACCAAGCCCGGCCCTTCAGTCGCCTCCCTGCGGGCACCCTCTGTTGGCACGGCCGGCGCGGCACGGCGTGGCAGACGTGCTTGACGGCACGGTGGCCCGGCCCGACCCGCACGTCCAACCCCGGGACAAAGGTCGGGCGAGACGACGGTCTCTCAGAGCACGACAGCCACTCGCATTTTGCATCGGAGGCGTCGCTCGTTTGAATGCGGTGTGCCCCGCCTTGCCAGTGGCTGTCTCAGCCTTCTCTAGGACCCAAATGGCCGCTGTCTAGACGGTATAAATTTCCGGCCTGAGGTTTTGATGAGGAAAATGCAGAGATTTTCTTTGCTTAAAGTGGGCGGGAATATGCGAGTCGGCGTGGCACGGGCCAGCTCTGGAAGACGTGGTGCTGAGTGCCTGTTGCCTTAGTCGTTCTTTTTGGAGTGCTGGACCGCATAACAGCCATTCGTTGCCGGTCAGGACTTCGCGTCTTTCTGTGGTCACTGACGATCACCTGACACTCAGCTAGTTGCAGCACGCGAGCAGCGGTGCCCTGCACTTACCGCAGCCATCTGACCTCTGACCCAGCGCGGCCAGCACTCTGACCACGCCGCGCCGCGCCCGCCGCATGGTCACGTGATCTGCAACGGGCGCGCCGCGGGCAGTCATGTGACTTGCGATTAGCGAGGGAGCCAGAACGCCCGTGAATGCCTGACGTTCGCCGGGCATAAATTTCTTACCTCGTATAGTTAGAAGACATTTTCTAATCCCTTGTCTCTGTGCTGGGATAAGCTGTATAAAGTGTATATTTTGCTAATTTGATTTTGATTAGCCCCTTTGGCTAATTAATTTAGTACACGTGAACAGAGTGAAATCAATGAAATGAAGTCCACTCTAGCGAATACTCCTCTCACCCCGCATAGCCAGCTCAATTGTAAAATTAATTTGGGTCCATTTAGGCAGCCATTCAGACGACATTTCAAACATATTATCCTCTACGTCAACTTCATTTCAAGTTCCAACTTTACTCCTTGAAACTAACCACTCACGCCTTGGGCCACACTGCTGGTGAGCGACAGATACCAAACCTTTCCCAACTGGCCGCTGACAAACGACCGCCATGAAACTCTCAGCTCACTCTTCACACCTTTTCTGTCGGCTCGAGATTTCCAGTGAAGCCACTTGGAGATGCCACTCGAGCCACCTTCAGACCCTTTCTGTCACCTCCACGCCTCCCCACAGACCCCTCTCACAGCAGCGCGCACTAGTACGTCACCCGACGAAGCCGACGCGATGGCCTGTACATGGGAGCGGATTAAGCCATCATCCATCGGCCGTCTTCCTGGAAGATTGATCTGCTGGCTGATGCCGCCGCCGCCGCCGCCGCCGCCGCCCATTTGGCTGAACTTGCCGGGGCCCGTATTGATCGTCTGAAGCGCGCCCGTTGCCCCCGAGTCAGCCACGGAGACACCCAATGCTGTCATCTCTCTGAACAGAGCCGCCGACCGTGCAGCACGGAGCCGCTCCGACTATTTACTCCGTATTCGCTCCGTATTTACTCTGGATGCGCTCTTCACTCGCTCCGTATTCGCTCCGTATTTACTCCGTATTCGCTCCGTATTTACTCTGGATGCGCTCTGCATTCGCTCCGTATTCGCTCATCGTATGCGGTTCGTATGCGCTCTGTTTCCGTATTCGCTCTGCATTCGTCTAGAATGTGTTCCACATGCGCTTCATATGCGTTCCATGCAACTTTATACTCGCTTCGTGATGCTTCGTCTGCGCCACAACGTCCTGATTGCAAAAGTATATTTTTTATTATACAAAGCTCACTTATTCAAAGAAATCTCACCATAAAAATTCCGACTGGATTTAGTTATACTCAACGCTCAATATTGTACACTTAAATGCAGTTCCAGAGCTTTTTTTCTTACGTCATACTTGTGAAATTAATCTCGGGTCTGATGCAAGAATCGCAAGAAGCAGGCGTCTAATCAGGAACTTCAACACAGGCACTTAGATGTCAGTTGTCACCTAAACAATCACAGCAACAATGACAGTTAAACGACATCGTTGGACGCAGGCAAACGAATGAAAAAGGCGATTGCCACGGACGCTCTAGAAAACTTCCATTTGTTCGCCAAAAACTTTCCTCTCATCCCTAGCGCCTGTAATTTGGCGACAGGCCACTCTGCAATTTGCGCCATCAGGGGACAATCTCGAGGAAAATCTCAGCGTGAACGACATCCAGCAGAGACACAAAGACCACTGAGGCGGTTCGTTCGCTGATGCTCGTCTCCAGCCCGATGGGCCGCCCTTTGTTGGGTCAACAGCCAGTAGAACGAGCTGTCGCCTCCTCAATCACACGGAGGGAAACGTCACAGGACTCGGCGACGCCTGGGACGGCCAAGGTGATGGCATGGACACTCAATGGCACAACTGATCTCTGGGGCTCCTGATCGGCGCGGGACGAGGCGAGATGCAGCGACTGCCGCATGCTCTCTGCAGCGCCAGAGATAGAAATCCCTAGGGTATCGCCGACGATGTAATAGTGTAGCGTACGGGACCACGATATTGGCGTCAGTGAGCAGCCTTTGCTCAGAATGACTGTGCGGATACACTGCACTGCTTTTAGCTCACAATATATAAACGCCAGCTTACAACGATAAAAACGTCTTGCTGTTTTTGCTGACGGAAAAGTGGAGCAGAATGCGTCTTTCTCCGATGCTTAGATAATTATCTTCGCGGATGCGTTCCGTGGGATATACAGCGTTATCTTTGAAATTCTAGCAATATCCTTAAGAGCATTTCATTCTTTCTCAGTCTTGAAAAAGTAATAACTGATTTGATCTAACCGCTTCAAATTAATTACATGCCACTTGCTCTTTCATTAGAAACCGTCACTGGAAGCACTGGGCGTATCCGGGAGGGCGGATGTTTGAGTCCGCCTCACCACCTACCAAATCAGGGTCACCCACCGCACGTGGACGGAGCCGGAGGTGGAGTGGCTTAACTACCGGAATGATTGCCTCCGAGCGCGTTATAAACTGATACAGATGGTGCAATCGATGGCGACCCCACGTGGCCGACGGGGCCATTAGGTCGTCATTAGACGGCTTCAGATACCGCGGGCCGCTTCCCAGGAGCTCACGGAGCGGGCGCAGTGCCCGTGGGCGGTTTGATGCCAGAAAGAGAGTCTGCTCTCCCGCTCGAGCTTCACCCTTAGGAAGCGACATTCATCTACTAAAAATGGCTTTGAAAAATAAAAGTCATGGGACCTGCCCTCACCCTTGGCTTCCAATGTTGGTAGGTCGGGAAGGACAAGAGCGATTTAAAAAGTTGGAGTGTGATATAATATCTGGTAGTGCTGCTGGGGATGAGCCATGCAACACATAAATGGTCTACGTGAGCGAGGACGGGAGAATAAGGTCTGCGGCGGAATATTCTGCGAACCGTGAGGCGGCGGGGTTAATCAATCATCAGACGGGCCCCTGTCCAGAAGAACGGTCCTCGCGGATCACCCCGGTCCACGCGCCGAGCCGTGGTGCCTGGAACCGGGCCTCCATCAGCCTCCGCGGTACGCCGAACGATCTCCAGGGTCTCTTCTCGATGGTCCAGCCACCTGTCTTTGTCCGGCGAGGGTGGCCGACTTCAGCCAAGTTCATCAAACATCACTTACTTTGACATAAAAGATGGCTACTGAGGGACTTTGCCGGCACAGCGCGAACGCTTTGAAACAGTTTTACCTGAAGTTTGAGGTACCATGAAGATGCATCATACAATTTCATAATAAAGTGATGTTTCGTCCCGCCAGGTCTATTACTTGGTATATGGAACTAGCGATCCGTTGCCTAACTTATCTACATCCATAACCGGTGCACACTAAACGTTTTGAAGGCAGAATTACCTACTTAATGCTTATGAAGAGGTCACTTGATAGGATTTTAGACTAAGGGACAGTTCGAGAATTCCAATCAAAGCTCGAATTTTAACAAATTAAAGATCGAAATTTAACAAACATACGTTACTCGTTACTTACTATGCCAATGTTCGTTCAATTTTGGAATACGGTTGCGTGGTCTGGGCGGGAGCGGCCAAATCCCACACAGAGCGGGTTGATCGTGTGCAGCACAAATTCTTGTTGTGGTTGAATAGCCACACATCCTCGCCATGTTCCTCTCTGTCCTATCCTTCTCTTCTGCATCATTTTGGTATTACATCACTGTCTGTCCGTAGAAACCAACACGACCTGCTCTTCCTGAGGAATATCCTGGCCGGTAAAATCCGTTCTTCTAACCTCCTTGGTAGATTTCCGCTCCATGTGCCGCCGCGATCAACCCGCTCACAGCGGCTCTTCGCCGAGCTTCCCTGGCGCGTACGGACCGTCGGGGATGGTTTTCTGCGCCGACTACCGAGGGCCATGAACGTGTTTTTAACTAGAAGTCCCGCTGATGTTTTTAGCGATAGTTTCTACACTTTTAGAGGACACGTTTTAAACTATGTGAAAGGGCTGGAAGCGGCGTGATCGCATCCGCTGTGCTTTTAGTGTTTCTTGTTTACTAGGCTTTTTAGGCTATTATTTATTTATTTACATCTCCTGTGTTTATAACCCTACGTGTTTTTATCTTCAGTGTGTGTGTGTGTATGTAGGTGTGTGTGTGTTGTGTGTGTGGGTGTGTGCTGTTTTACTGTCTCTTTGACTTCGCCTTTTAAGTGGACTTATTGTCTGTTGGCGATTTTAAATATACAAATACAAATACAAATACAAATACAAAGCTCTACACTTCTGCAGCGTCCTGTGCGGCGGGGAGCGAACATCAGAGCATGCCATCAAGTCTAGTTAGCTTTCGCGAAACGGCAGGTATTCTTTAGTTTGCTTTTAAAGACTGTTACTTTAGTTTGCCTTTAAGCGTCGTACGAGTGCGACGCTTGGCGTCCGTGATCTCAGAGCTTCTATTCTCCGTGATTCGGTCTGGCCGGTTGCCTCCCAGCCGAGTTGGATCGGCACACGTGGCACCGAGGTCCTCCGACCGTCACGGGCACCTCTGGCGTCCTCGGCGGCTCCCATGGGCGGGTCACGTGTGCTCGTCCAACTGCGCCACGGGGATCGTCTATTGACCGACAAGGGTCGGAGGGCCTGACATCGGGGCTCGCCCCACTGCACTGGAACGGCGGGATGGAGAGGGAAGGAAAGGATTGTTCTTGCAAGAGTTCAGGTGCATTTTGACTTGAAGGCTGTGCGAATAATCTCTATTTCTCTTAATCCATGACAAAAACTACTGTATTAAAAATACAGCCTAGTCAATTAATATGACTAAAATGGTTTCTATTTTCAACCTGGACTCCCTTGGACGTAATTTGAAATGTTATGCACTGCTTTTCAAAATCTTGTTCCAATGTCATTACAGAGTCAAGATATCTCTCCCCCCAAAAAACAGCATATCCAGTTTTTCTCCTTGAATAGCTATGGGATGACAGTACCGCCAAGGCCCTAAAAACAAGTGCCGCTGTCCTTAGCAGTTTGCCCTCTAAGTTCGATGGTAATAGCAACTATACTGCAGGTATGTAAATCGGAAATTCCACGCATGCAGCAGGCTCCCACAATTGAACGGTGACTCACCAAATCATTAGCCGGTCACTCACCTTTCCTTCCCGACTGCAGTACCCTGGCCTTGGGCTCCTCCCATTACCCGAGCATTGTTCCCACGAGCGTAATACTCATTGTACGCTGCGTCTTCGCTGTTGTTCTCTCTCTCTCTCTCTCTCTCTCTCTCTCTCTCTCTCTCTCTCTCTCTCTCTCTCTCTCTCTCTCTCTCTCTCTCTCTCTCTCTCTCTCTCTCTCTTCTTTCTCTCTCTCTCTCACTCTCTCTCCTCTCTATTCATCCCTTTCATCATTCCCCTCTCTCTCACTCCCTTCCTCTTTCTCCCTCCATTCCTCCCTCTCTTTCTGTCTCTGCCACCCCTTTCTATTTCCTTCCATTTGACCATCTCTTTTGAGCGGCATCGCTTCCGAAGTACCGATGACCTAGCCATAGTCTCTGTGAATCCAACCATTCCCGGGCCGTTACCACGAACTGCCGACGCTTTAGTGTATTGGGGATTGATCCTCGCTGGAAACCATTGGAAAGCTAGAAACGTTTGTTGAATGCGATCATACGATAGAGCTAAGCAGTGGTGTTTGAACAGCGATCATGGGCTCCTCACTGGTTCGAATATGGAAGCCAGCGTAAATTAATTGCCGCTGCTGGGCAACTTTAATAATTATTGCGCCATTGATGATGTGCTAATAATGTGACATGCTGATTGGATACTGGAAGCGACGAAGGCCAATAGATATGTAAACAACCCCAGTGTGGATATGGAATTGGCTGAACTCTGCTGGATTGGATGGACACCATTTTCGACTGCCGGACGGGACTGTCGTGAGGATTACGGAACGATGGTGCGGTGACACTTCTCTTGTCTGATCGGTGGTTCCACAACGGTGCTTCAGTTGAGGCCTATGCAATTTGTCTGTCCAATTCGGCAAATGCATTTACTACTACAGCTGATAGTTGAATGCCGCCAATCGTTTTAACCGGACTGCAATCCGGCAGGTTTGTGACTAGCCTTCCGTGGCCCACCGCTATCGACCGCCTGCATCTTTGTGATGTGGCTAATATCATATCTATTTCTCTATCCTGGGTCGACGGATACCGTGTGTTAACCCGGCAGGCGGTGGGCCTACCAGCCACCTTCCGCGCGGTGGGGGGGGGGGCACTTTTTTGCCCCCCCCCCGTATCTCCGAAACTACTGGACGGATCCGGAAAATTCAAACGGCGTTCGATAGCCCTGTCAAATTTGTCGAAGGAAACCAAATTTCATTGACCTCGGGGTCACCGATGACGTCATAGGTCAGGTCAAAGATAAAATGTTTCACCGTTCACGGGGCTTCTAGGGAAAGCGCTATAACACCGAGTAAAACGCATTTTGTCGAAAATCAGCGATAAGGCGTCAGTTGTCTAGTACATATGTTGCTATTAGAGGTCACTGGTCATACCAGGTCAGGTCACAGGTCAGGTCACCAAAGGTCACCAAGGGTCACCACATGAGCCCAACTTTACTAAGGTTATGCGATGCATGTTTTATGGCCAGTTTTTCATTTCAAGCTCAATGGTGTTGGTTATAAGACCATCAGGTACGGTTTAGGTCACTTTCTGGTGGAGGTCAGGTCAAGGTCAGGTCAAAAAGGTCAAATTTCAAAGTTGATATTTTTGCATAAAATGGGTATCGATTCGATGCAGCTCGTCACGGGGAGTCTAATGGTGGTCTTTGTGTTGCGCTACGAGGTCTAGAATTGCTAAAAATTGAGTTTGAAAATTTGACGTCATCAATTTTGAACAGTTTTTTCGCTATAACTTGGCCAAAAAAAGAGGTATCGATCTCAAATTTGGTATGTAGATAGAAGGCGGTAGGGGCTATCACATATATTCCGGTTTTTTTGAAATTCAAAAAACTTCTTGGATTTTTTGGCTATTATATTCAAAAAATCTATTTTTTGATTTTTGGGGGTCAAAATCCAAAAAATTCGAAAAACCGAGATAGCAGTTTTGTAGTCCTGTCAATTCCACACCTTTTATGTAAAAAACATTTTTCTGTATCTCTAAAGCTGTAGGCCTGACAGCTCTTCCCGCGAAACCTTTTTTTGGGTCGAAAATGGCAAAAATGACGTCACTCTGACGTCATTAGCGGCCAACCTATCGTAGCCTTTGGAAAAAATTTTGGTCACCATGTGCGCTAGCTGCTCCCGGGAGGGTACTGAAAGTTTGGTGACGATCGGCGCAGCGGTTCTCGAGATATATCGAAAAAACTAAAGGGGGGGGGGGCAAAAAATTGCCCCCCCCCCCACCGCCTGGAAGGTTAAGGACCGGGCCCCACGCTGCGACCACTTCACTGATCTCTAAGGTCAAGTTTTGTTGATGTAGGCATGCATAGACATTGGACATGCATAGATATTTAGTGAGGTCTGCCCCAGCCGACCGCTGGCTACCTCATTCAGTCTCTGCACCGACTGCCTCTTCCGGACGCTACACTGACTGCCTCATTCGCTGGCCGCCGACTGCCTAAGCCTACCGCTACAGGCACAGAACTGTTGAAGCGGCTCTCGCGTGCCATGTGGGCGTTATTGCTGTCTCGTTTCGGTTAACACCAGAACATAATCACCAGCGCACAGGCGAGGAGTTGTATATCGCCCGAGGCGCGCAACTTGTACTCGAGAAGTCGCGCAGGTGGAACGTCGATGGGGATAATTAAATCGTGGTATGAAATACTCAACTCAGGGCCCAGGGGCTTTCGTCTCCAGCTGTTTACTGCAAATGCAATGTTTCCGGTTAGGAAATGAAAGGGCACTGGGCATCCAGTGCTTCCCGCTCTTCTCATGTTGTATTGGTAATTTCCCTTCTTTCAATATATTTTCTTTCGATTTCCTTTCTTCCTTCAGCGTTTCCCATTCGACCGAGCGATTGATATTGAGCGAATCGCTCGAAGCTATCTGATCGACTCGTCAGGTGTATTGGGTCACTTGCTTAAGATTTAGCACGAAAAAAAGGCTACCTCTGAAGTGCTTCTTGACTCTTGAGGCTTTTCTGTCTCGAGTTCCTGGCCATGAGGAGTTGGTATAGGTTATTCACCGAGGATATCTCTACGCGACGCACTGGAGGATAAACACGCCCATAAACAGACTTACAAACATCACCTCATTCTCCTTCCCCTGCCACCCCTCCCCCTCACAACAGGCCCACAAGCTTCATCCTAGCGTGCGTTCGGGTTCGGCATCTGGAAAATATTATCGTTTGAATATTCTCCGGCAGAAAATTATTGGTGAGCGTCTATCTTCAGGATGTCTCGCTATCGCGATACGGAACGTGATCCCCGTTAATTATCGCTGATCCCGGAAAATTCTCCCTAATTATCCGGTTGCTGAACGCACGCTTAGTGTTCACCTCCCTCCCCCTCACCCCCCCCCCCCCACACACACACACAAAGCGTGCGGGGATGAGCGGGATGTCAGCCGGCGGCGGGGGCGGGGCTAGTTCTGTTCGTCTGTTTACGTCACAGTCACGTGACGGCCGCAGGGCACGCCCGGGGCGACCGGTGCATGGCCTATCGCGGGCCACACGTCACGTGTGGCTGCGTTAGCTCCAGTGATCTGGCAACGCGCTGCCAGATTGGGAGTAGGAGCAGCGAGCAGTGAGAGGGTTGTGCGCTCGTAGTAGTGATTTGCACAACCGGCAGTGCTGGAGGGACGGCACATGAGCCGAAGGGTGCCGTGAGTGGCTTTGTTCCGAGTCAAGGTCAGTGCTACGAGCGACGCGGCGCAACAGACGTAACCGATCGTCATCCGAGCGTCATCGATACTGAATCGATACGTCAATGGGGCGTCATCGATACGTCACTGAAGTAAGGTCGATATGTCAAATTACGCCGTAGTGTGTGAATGAACAGTGAGCTTGAGTTATGAGGTAGAAGCTGTGTGCAGCTGTGTGAAGCAATGTGCTCGAGTGACATTAGAAGTGATGAGATGATTCTCTGAAAAAGTTACGCACTGGAACACGGTTTGTTGTTGCTCAGCAAATACAGTGAGCGGATCCATGATGCTGACAACGACCTTACCATTGGCTCATTTTCGTCGTTGAAGTGGCTCATCTTCATCTCTAACTTGAACTAGTGTGGACCGAATTGCAGATGCGTGACATCTATCCTTCAGTGATAAACAGGAACAGGGGTTTCCTTGCGCGTGCGGTGGCGACAGCCGACAGGTCTCGGTCAAACAAGGCTTGGATCATCAGCCTCATCACCAATGACCTTGATAACGTGAGGCATTAGGCGGCAGCAGCTAAAACGAGACCGTTTGCAAAACTGAGAAGTGGTGGTGTAGCTTACGATGAGTGAAGGATCAAGCGTATAGCCCACTAAGCTCACTAAGCACGTCAGAAGAAGTATAACATCACTGATATCGTGACGTCAGTGGTGGTGGGTAAGCCTGTCAGTGGGTCTGTCTCAGAGGTGGCCAGGTTGCGTTTCGACCCTCCAGAAAGGAGACGGCCCCTGGCTGTTCACTGCGATCAGGTGAGCCAAGGACATTGTCAAAGTCACTGACATGATTTCTAAGATTCATTTTGCTTTCACATTTACGGACAATGATGCTAGGAACGCCTAAGCATTTAACGGTTTTTGCAATTTTTTTCGAAGCATGTAAAGCAAAGCTTAAAGAACCACGCTATTTGATTTTTAAGAGGAAGGTCAAAATCATGCTAAGCAAACCAACTTGCCTTACATACTAATTAGTAGGAATACTATAAACTGACTGAGACGTATAGATAGTGCAATGCACAGTACAACAGATGGCCACAAAATGGCATGCTAAATAACACATCTAATAGCTCCACACACTTGTGGCCTTCCAGGGGATCTCTGAGTAAGACAAGTGCATGTCTGCGCAATGATGGTTCCTTCGTTCATTTTATCCTCTCTCCCAGCTGTAATAGAGCAGAGGCTCTCCTAGATGTTTTGAGGAAGAAATTCCCCGTGGAGCCCGCAGAAGCAGCCCACTGATGTGTTGTGGTAAACACCCACCTTTTCATTAAGAGTTCACGGCTGATTATGACTTGGAGCGCTGTGATGAGATTCACTTGAGAAAACAAAGACGGGAGGAGGGAGGGATATCAGTGGAACATTGAGATAAAGCAAAGTTGGAGATGTTTGGATATGCTAGCAGACCATGTTTGAAAAGTGTCAAAAACAGGCTAGGCACTCAATTATTGTTTTCGGTAATCGGTGTTTTTCACCATTACCTACATATTTGCCAGTTGGGGCAGTTTTAATCCCTCCCCCATTAGATTGGCGAGCATTGAAGCTGTTTCAGCCGCCTAATTCGCAATTCCCAACTTGAAAAATGCTATTTTTTCGTAATCTATTTGCCAACGATCAGTTAAATATGTGGCATATAGTTCAGTCATAGATTAAGTGAAACGTTTTTTTTTCTTGTTGCTGCGACATTCACATTTGCTTTCAAAGTCCAATAGATCCTAGAGGCTTTCAACTTAGCCCTGGGATTGCCTGTAAACTTAGTTATTTTTTCCTATACCTACCTTTGTTCCAAATGAGTGTCGTCTTTAGGGTACAATGCATGCTATTTTTTGCCTTATCTTTGTTGCACGCTTTGTTTCTTTTCTTTTTACCTCATTCAGCGCAGAGATGTCACGGCATCCCTATCTGGGCTTTCACCGGAGGGATTATCGCGACTTTTCTCAGCAGGCAGTGTTGTTGCGCGGAACCTGGCCGCCGCAAATCGACAGTGCCGCCGTGAGAGATAGGGTGCTGCGCTGAGCTAGATGGGATCGAATTCGCAGCCATTTCTCCTCGTCGCCGCAAACGAATGGTCCGACTTACGCACGGTACTTTGGCAAGATTGGTAGTGAGTGCACAGATGCTTAGCCATCCGTTCCGGCTGGCGCTTCATGCGAACCATTTGCCGGAGGAGGCCAAAATAAGGAAGTGCGTCCCGAAGGCCGCGGATTCGGATGAGATGTTATTTCGATATTTTCAGCTCAAAGGAGTCCACATCTCATGCTGGCGTTGAAAAGCTTATTCAGCGTACGTCTTTGATGTTGGCTTATTGCGTTGCCGGCTTGCAATTTCCTGTTTTTGCTAAACGCTACTGAACATTTTCAGGCACAACATATGTGGTGGGATTTTCTTTGTGTTCTGATATTTCCTGTTCATTCTGCACTTACCACTATCTTCGACTACATTCAACTACATCAGGGGTCGGCAAATGGTGGGGCATGCCCCCTTTGGGGGTAATGGAGCCCTTTCGGTGGGGGTAATGAGGGATTCTGAGAAAGCCTATCTTTTTAGAGTTTGTAGCTCCAGTGATGGAGCCATCGTGACTGTTGCATCCCAGGGTTCAAATATTAGCCCAGGCCAAAGGCACAGCACACTATTGATTAGATACCAATTTTCACGTACCTGCTCGCCTCACCATCTCACCCCTCCGTACAGTCGTTCAAAAGCAGCTGCAACTTTTAACCGTCGCCCGTCTGTTGGCGTTTCAACAGCCGCTAACGTAAGGGGGAGGAGTCGATCGGACCCCCGCGGCCTCTCGGACTCTGATATGGAGCTGTGCATAAAAAAGACGAGCGTGCTACCCGTGACCTAGGAAGCCGCTGCTGCCCATTTGCCCATTGCCCAGGTCCTTGGTCATTCCGTCTCATTCAAGAGGGCAATGATAAGTGTCGAAGAAATCGGGACCCGCTATAACTTCTTGAAGTGAGATTTTATGGCTCAAGATGATCTCCAGAAAAAGCTCATAAGCCAACGGTCATTATGGGTCCAGAGGCCAGTTTTACCAACAGAAAAATAGCCGCCTGCCGGAATTTTTGCCTAAAGATCGTTTCACATATGGAGCGTAAACGATAAAGCCCTATCCGCTTACGAGCCCATCGCGTTTACGCTCCGTATGTGAAGCGGTCTTGAGGCAAAAATTCCGGCAGGCGGTTATTTTTCTGTTGGTAAAACTGGTCTCAGGTCATGATATTTTCCGGGCTGGTGAAAAAAAAATGATGGGCTCGAGGGTACAATTTGGTCGTGATCCAATGCCTTTTACGTGAGCTTTTAACGAAAAACCACCCGCCGCCCCTATACGTACAAGGGTTAAATGGGATATAGCATAGGCGGCGGAACGGGGAGGGCACCGGGGCACCGTGCACCCTTTGATTTTTGCATTTTAACATTAGCCCTATGGGCGTTGCATGGAAAGGATGGGACCAAAAGTCGGCAGTGCTCCACCCTCCCCCTTAATTGAAGGTGTTCCGCCGCTACTGGGATATAGGCATAAAATGTTTTGTGGAGGAAGTGTCATGTTTTAAATTTGATGCATTGGAAATGCACAAATACCCAAAGAGTTCCAGGGCGGTATGGAATTTCAGTAAACATAGTTGTGTCAGCAATGGGGTCTGGTAGGTGGGGGTAATGGCCCTCCCTGGCGCCCAAAAAGGGGGCACGACCCCGAATGACCTGCCGACCACTGAACTACATAGACGCTCTCGTCCCGAAGTAATCCCATTCAAAACCACTTTCTCGCTTTTTTAAAACCACAAAAACTCTTTCCTGATTTAAAACCACAGGTTGTTTTGCGGCAGAAATACTTTTTTTTGCCAGAAGCCTGATTGATCAAAACAATATAACCCAATTATGAACTGCAACAACTGAGTGTACTCGTAGTTAGACGCATCATGGGCTATATTCCTTACAACCCATAACTACACGACCTCGTACCAATTTAGAAACAATTCATTACGCTCGGCAGTTCCTCGCTCAGAATCAGCCCCTATGTGTGTGTGTGTGGGAAATAGCGAACGTCGGCGAGCGCTCGACGACCCAGCGCTCGTCGAGTGGCAGCAAACAAGCACACGGTACACGGGTGCAGCCCTTTGGCCGCTCGCTGTAAACAATTACCGGACAATCTCTCCGGCGCAACGGGAACTTCCACGTCCGTAAAACGAGCCCTCGCCGCGCTGGGGCTGGTGATACAGGCTGGTGTACGGATCAGGGTCCTGGGGAAGGTGGGTCCGGTCTGATTGAAGTGGTGGGAAAGGTAGTCGGTGGATGGACTGGTAAATCGTGAAGCGTAGCCAGCATATTACATAGCTGTTCCAACTATTATACAATAACTGAATGCGATCCTTCTCTCTTCTTGCACGACTTTTCTTCGGTTACCTTAGTTGGCTCCAATCAAAGTTGTTTCAAATGGAGGGCACGTCTCTGTCCCGCTTTGTCAGTTTGGAGGCGTGCGTTCTTCGTTGTATTGACACCAAAAGCCTTCCACATATGGCGTGGCGATTACGGCTTAGATCCGAGTATAATGGGTAACAATCATGCGGGCAGGGGGAAGAACACTCAGCACTAGACGACAGTCATCCATCGATGGGGGTCGCGACAATGATCATATACATATGTACACAAGACAAACAATATATATACATAAGCACAAACAGATCGTCCACCAATTGGCGGCATGCCCTGCCTACTACTAAACAGACTCGTCAGCGGCGTAGCGGGGATGCCAGCAGAAGCGTTGTGACGTAAATCGTTGGCCAGTGAAAATAAGACGAACTTGTTCACGGTCTTCATCCCACTTCTCTCTGATCGTTCAGTTAAAGATGTTCCAGCCAACTATTCACATGATAGCACGTGAACGACATATCTTTTATACGTATATCGATGCAACTATACCTCATATTTATTGCAGTGGTAATTGCAGGCCACATTAGACGAATGCAGCCTGGCTTGGTCCCATTCTAGCTAACGTCTAGCTCGATCGAAGGCGTATCTGATACAATGATAGATGCAATTGTAGATCATTGTGTCAGAGAAACGTTTAGTCAGGTGTAGTATGCGTCGGCAAACCGATGCTATGATCGGTGTTAGTGAGCTATTACGCCTTGTTTTGCTCTGCTCTTCTTAACGTCTCCTAAGGCTAATACTCAATAATTTTATGATATTTGACTCTTATGATTCTTACATCGTTTGGGTAAGGATAAGGACGTCATTCCCTTCTCTGGCTCTTCCCTGTCTCTATCTTTTCCTTCATCTCCAATCTCCATCCTCTCTCTCTCTCTCTCTCTCTCTCTCTCTCTCTCTCTCTCTCTCTCTCTCTCTCTCTCTCTCTCTCTCTCTCTCTCTCTCTCTCTCTCTCTCTCTCTCTCTCTCTCTCTCTCCCTTCATCTCTATTCTCTCTCCCTCTCGTATTTCTTCTGCACCTCTCCTCTGCGGTCGAAAATCTCTGCTCCCTACAAAAACACGACCATCACGCCTCCTGCAGCGCCGAAAGTTGGTCTAACTGGATTATATGGGCGGCCACGGCCAACGCTCGCCGACGCACGGTCAGGACACGACCGTCGCTCCCGACAGCGACGGTTGAACGGTGCGTCCCCCGAGGCACGCTCTGACTCCGCCTCACCCAGTCTCAGACAATGGAGGGGTGGGCCGGTCCCAATGTAGCGACCTGTCTAACTATGCTGGAGTGAACCGTGCACGTCATTTCAGGGCTGGTGGTGGTGTCTGGTGTGGAACGGAGAGCTGCGTGTGTTGATTTGAGATCAAAACCGTTTGGCCAAATATCCCACATGCACTCACATCGTGCTTCTATAGGTGCTATGCTAATGACAAAGGTTCGTTTCACTTACATCTGGAACGGTTCCAATAACAATCCAATAACAAACCAATAACAACGCTCAAAATGAGTACAAACTATAACATACACAAGCTGCAAACATGCTAAACCCGTTGAAAAGTCCCCGCAATGCTCCACAAATCAGAAATTAAATTCTTCTGTTGACATCTTCCCGACCATCTTTTCCTCCTGTCCTCTCTAAAACATGCCGCCGACCGAATCTATGTCTCACTCCATCTCAAAATCATCTCCCTACCTGAAGTATCACTGTGTCTCTCCTCTCGACACCGGACACCACCTCCCCATCTGAACCCTCGTCTGACTGCGTCTCCTCGGCAGGCGGCCACCGTGACGGAGACGGCGTCCCATCGGCGCGCGCCCGTCGACCCACCCACCTCCAGCAGCATCTTCATCCTGGACACAGGCGGTGGAGGAGACACTCTGGCCGTCACCGAGGCGCTGCAGCACGCCCTGCGCGTGCCCATCCTGGTCGAGTCCAAGGCGCTGCCGCTCGACTCCAACCGTAACCCGGTGCTGTCGGACGAGTCCACTGCGGGGGGAGGTCGCCTCAGCCTGACCACGGTGCTGGCGAGGATCGGGCCTGACGAGTCTGCGCGAGCCGCTCTCGACCTGATGACGGTCACCTACCAGCAGGCGCAGCAGCTGGTGGAGCAGTCGGACGAATCAGGTCAGTCCCCGCGGCACTCCTGCCCGGTGGTGTGGCCTCGGGGCCTGATGCTCTTTAAGTACGTTTGGTTTTGGAAAAATCCGTCAGAATTAAACCACCTTTGTTAAGAATAGGGAGACGCGTGCTAAGTTGTTATTTTTGACTCGCTGTATGACACGCACCACAGAGGCCCTGTGAGAAGTTTTAGTTTTGATAGGTTATAGTTTCTTACCTGGGTGGTCTGGTTTTGAGTACCATAGGTTATGTCCTAATGTCGCGTCCATTGTGGAGGAGGACGTGGGAGGGGCGTGGCAGAGGTCAGAGCGTGCGGTAGGTTCTGATGCCGACACTCTGGTTGGTACAGATCCGGGACAGAGTCACCGCCGGTATGCAAAGTAGTCCGCAGAAGTTGTGCCCGCGCTCATCTCGAATGCAAGTGTTCTGGTCACGTGGTGTTAAACTTGGACAAGCCGGCACACGGGAAAGATGCGTGGACAGAGATAGGCTGGTGCGGTGTCTGCGTCTGAAGTTGTGGCCTGTTGTTTAAAGTTGCCCACAGGAGTTGCTCCATATGCATTTGCAGGTCTCAGTATGCTGATAAAATATTGCTGCTTTTGAACAATCACTATAGCAGGCTTGTGAAGTGCAAATAGAGCTTTGATTTCATTTTATAACAACGCGTAGAGTATTCCAACTATTAGGGGTCAGTGTCGACCTTTCAACTAAATTTTCTTGGTATTTGGTGAAGTTTGCGCACTGCTTCTGCGCTCAATGCATTGTTTCTAAAGATTATCAACCTTTTCTCCGATATCGCCACTCCAACTTGGCAAAAAGTTGCCGACTACTTTGTCAAATGATTAGGCGCTGACTTTTGTGGTAGCAAGTGATCTTTTAACGGTTATATATAATAAATATTTTTTTACAATGATACACTCGGAAGTTAGAGGAACAGGTTATTAAGCAATATTTTGCCACCTAGGTACCACAGTAAATTAGAAAATATCCTCTAGTACATATTTGCACCCAGCGACAGATCAGTGCAATGCCCCTAGGTGGCAGCTGCTATAGGCATTCTATTGCCAGATGGTGATACCAGATTACATCGCCCAGTGCTCTAACAAATCCTGTTCAATGCACCGGCATGTCACACTGATGGGATGGCTTTCGATCGGCACTCAAGTGTTGGATCGGTGCTACATGTGGGATTTAAAGCTCTTTCACTGCAATCCTCACGATCCGGCTTCAATATCAATGCTCTCCTTCGCGACGTGAGTATAACTATTCAGCATGCGTACGCCTGGCAACATACATTATCATTGCAAACTGAGATCAGAAGTTGTATATTTTGAATTGCTTTTTATATGTACTAAACTCAGACACCTCGGCACTGAGGAACATTCTTATGGAAGGAGCGTTGTTAATGTTGCCGGTTAAATTGACAAAATCAAGCTAACAATTAGTCGGTGAAATTCAGTTGCATAGAGAGGCTGCATCAATTTTCATAAGTCACTCTTGATCAATCATAAGTAATTTCTATCATGTACAGAAATGGCAAAACCGTTCGGTAAAGGCAGGTAGGTAGGCACATTTATAATTCAACGGTAAGTCGGCAAGGTGCATTCGGCATCCCATTCCCTATCACGGAAAGCGCATACAGTTCCTGCATTGTGAACTAATGCTTGGGTATTTGAATTCGTCAGTCTTGGTTCCAGTCGGGTCAGATGTTATTTGTTTTGTTTTGTTGGGTTAGGCCTTTTCGGTCCAATTAGACCAGTTCAGAGCCGGGATGATGATAGGATATAGGGGGAGACATTGGTCTGGGCAGGCACCCTAGTGAGTCGCCGGGGCTGAGCCCGTCCAGAGGACAAGCCACTCAGCCCCAAGGCACTCACTGCACCCGGCTACGGGGTGCGCTCCCTCGGGAGCAGCGGTGCCGCTCCAAGGGAGCAGCCCGCATGAGATAAAGTTGCCTGTCCAGCCCGGAGGGGGGTTGCGGCGTGGAGGAAAAGGATTTCTGTATCCTGAGGAGAGAAGCACGGAACGGTGTCAGATGTTACCATGCCGTGCTGCGTGATTACCATTGTTCGCCACTCGCACTTCACAGTCTGCTGACTAGTCCTCGTTGCGGCTCCTACCGGCCGAAACTGTAAGCTCTGATTCTCGGTTGTTCCGCTCCGGGGCCCCGCAGTCGCTCCTGTGCCTGGCGCGACGATAGCTTCTTCGGGACCACTCTCCCGCACCTCATCACTCCCACCTTCCACAAGCGTGACGGGGGCGATCATCGCCTGCCCGTCTAGGCCGAGCAGCCAGCGAATTACTATTCGCCGTCGGAGAAACACGAATTCATCACAGCTCGACGACAGCCCAGCTCGTTCTGACCTCTCACCTTGACTCTTGTTTACCAATTCATGGGCTGCGGTAAAGAAGTGACGCCGCCACTCGGCGCGTGCCCTTCTGTGCCACGTTCGACGCTCGGGTGTCAGGTGTGGGAGGGAAGCGGTCGCGACTCCCACACACTGGCACGTGAGCGTGAGGAAGGTATCTGTGACTGCTTTATGGTGAATGGTGGGCTGACGATGGTGATTTACTCAGAAACGTTCTGGAAGAAAATGTGGTTTTATTAAATGAATAATGTTGTTATTGAAGATTTAAACTGAAAATGCTTTGAAGATACCTTTTTGATTCGTCTAAAAATAGTTGTTGCTTTGTAAATACATAGCTTCATCTAAGATATAGGCTATAGGATTGAGAATGCTGGACGCATCGCACAATGCTTACATATATGGCCTTGGCACAATGTACAGTGTACACTGTACACTGCACAGTGCACAGTGCACATGAGATATTGCACAGGCCGGATGAGTGTGCGGCCCATTTTCCCTGGGGCGTTCTCCAGGATTTCCCGATTCTCTGCCAGCCTCCTCTCCGAAGCAAAGTTTACCACCGGCCAGGAGCGGCGCACCGCTCGTACGACGTGCTTCATATAATATTTGTCGTCTACGGCGCCGCTAGTGGAGGGCGGATCGGGGAGCTGCAGGGTATTCAAGTTCCACTCTTACCGTGGAAAAATAATGAAGTGTACGGGGCTTTATTTTGTAGTCTTGTGAAAGGATGTTGAAAGCAATGCTTTATATTTCGATTATATTTGCTGTAGCTGGTGAAACTGCTTAGCGTAATAGGGGCAGCGTGGTGTTTTCAGTCGTTTACAGAACCCTGGCGGATGAAAAGAGAGCGTACAAGCTGTTATAACATTTCTAGGGCAGCATTTATTATTTTGGTTCGTTGTGAAACGCTGAAACGTAAGGAACGCAACTAATCTGCCGTTGTATTCTGATATAACTGGGTTGCCTGTGATACCTTGGCTATCTCCTGACTCCTGCACATCGTGGAGTCAAATGCAGTGAATGTTCCCACGCACTGGGCTGAACCCGATAATCTGCCGCATTACACATAACGTCACCGAATCAGTAAAGGTAGATTAGGGAGCATCATACATCAATCTCACTTGCGGACTGGTGCTGCCACTAATGACAAAATAATTCACTTGATAGCCTTTGGATAGTTTGGCGGTATTTGCGGTTGAATATTGGTGATTTCGCGCAATGTGTCGCAGACCTGACTCTGGAACCCTATCTATGAATATTAATCCCTTAGGACCTTTGATCTTAAAACAGTAGAGCTAACGACATACACCTAGATACATAAACACCAGTTGTGCACGATTCACTCCCCCTTCCCCCGCCCACACACCCTTACAACTCCCATGTCTTATCTCTATCAAGATTCCCGTTGCCGTCAAGCACTGCACAGTGTACGGGTTACCCTTGCACCTGCAATCAGCTGACTGTGTCAGAGGCCAGCTGGGCCCTACACATCGCACAAGGTCACGTGGGTCCCCCTCCTCCATCACCTGTCTGCCCCTCCCCCTGCGTCCCCGCCCACACTACCGTCATAGCCACCCATCCATGGCACGAAAACGACCATCACCAAAACACTGAGAACTACCGAAGCTGGACGGGCAGGGGGACTCACAACCGTCAATTTGCGAGGTCAGGACGGTAACCATGCCGAGTGCCCACCTGCCGGAGTTGTCTCTCTGTGCCGTGGCCCGTGGGTCGACTGAAGCAGGTGAGAGGTCACCGATGCGTGTCGCAGGGGTCAGCTGACTCACGCAGACAACTGGGAAGTGCTCTAAGCTAGAGTGATTGTAAATGCGACCTCCCGCCTCGTCAGCGGGGGTGGAAACTACTCGCAAACATGGAAATGAGGAGATGGGGAGGGATGGTTCAGAGCTGGGGTGTTTTATAATGGGCTCGATACATTAGGTAGTCTCGTGTCAAAATGTTAAATGAAGGTGATAAATGGGGAATTTTAGGCGGTATATGAACAAGATACCTGTCATGACTACCAGCTGCTGATGCTTGGCTTGTTTCTGGCTGGCTGTTTCTGGATGCTTGGATTGATAGAACATGATTATTTTGGAATTATTTATGAATAGCTGATATGACATCTGCTCGCGCTTATAATCTATCACAATCATGGTCAGCAATACACCGTGAAACAGTACCTGGGTGTAAGGAAACTCAGTGTAGCGAGCTATATGTTTTGCAATTTTCCTCTGCCTATATCATGTGCGTCGGTTTGCGTTGCGAGAGCATGTTTTCCTCGGTATCAAATCATGAAAATGATATAATGACCGATGTTATGTGAGAGGCGCACAAGACCCGCCTAATATCGAGCAGATCAATACATAACTGAGGCGACCATCATCTTATGCGCTTCTGTTGCTCGATGGTACTCAACGTTCTAGAAATCCTCTCCGGCTCTAGCAATCGGCGCTACTCCGTTCAAACCCCTGTCGATGGCAATGAATCCCCTGGATTTGTCCGCCGATAGAAGCGCCATAGAATTATAATACCGGCGCGCAACACTGCTCGTAACTAACATGCCTTGCCGTCAGCGGTGAGGCGGTGAGCCAAATTGGAGCAGCGCGATCACGAGTGTAAAAGCAAGCTGTTGGCATTCCGGCACATTCTGCTAGCCCGGGTCTGCGAGGCCAAGTCGTCCAACCTGACGTGCCCAGCCGCAGCAATTTCACTTATGCCGAGATTGATTCTCTTTTTAGACGTCATCTGGGAAGGCTTGTGCCGCTGGTTCGCGGGACGCGGAGGGAGCCGCTTTTGTTTCCACTCAGCCAGTGGTCGCCGGGGAATGGGAGGCTCGGCGAAGCGAATTGCTGGAAATGCCAGCATAACGACTGCGTTAAAAGAGTAATGTGGCTCATCTGAATACACATACTCTATGAAAACACTCTGGATTTTCTATAATCCTTAGGTAATTGTGCCGTGTGCGTTTAGCTTATTTGATTCTTTTTATGCAAGCCGCCTTATAACCATAATTCACACAGCTTCGCTTTCAAAGCATAAAAGCACACGGATACACTTGCTGATATTCTTTATTTGTTGAGAAACTTAGTTCTCCTTATCGCTTATGCATCCGCTATGCAAAATATTGAATTAAATGAAACTGAGAATGCAGCTGGCGCGATATTTCGCTGATTGAGCCGTCTCCCAGTGCCGAGTTGGCGGGGCGGGCTGCAGTGTAAATCCGACAGAGCGGCAAGGCTGGGCTTATCGGGGCGCCGCCGCCGCCTCCTCGTACAGCTGGGGATATTTCGGCTGGAAGGATGTCGTACATACTACCGGCACGAGTAAACATGGAACGAGGGTGGGTGTGGTCCCTACACCGCGCTGTGGGATGTTCAGGAGGTCGGGCAGATCTCGATACATTTCTACCCGTACCTGGTAAAGGGACATATCGCGCAGAGACGGACATTGGACATTCATTGAGTTTACGCTTGGCAGCTGTCATGGCACCTCTGAAGTCTAAGCACTGACTTCTTGTAAGCAAGCAGGACTCTCTGCTCTACTTCTCTCCTCTCTCCCTCTCTCTCTCTCTCTCTCTCTCCCTCTCCTCTCTCTCTCTCCCATGCATCTTCATTTTTCCACTCGTGACAGCCAGCCCTTATTGATTCTCTTCTCGCCTTTCTCGTCTCTGCCGTCCCTTTCCAGAGCTCTGCCGTCATCCTTCCCTTCTCTTTTACCTGTCTCCTTGCTCCACCGTCCGTCTCCCCGTCTTCTCCAGCCGTCTCTTTATCTCTCTCCTTGCCTCTTCCATTCTCCTTTCCTCTCCTCTGCCATCCCCTCTGACTCATCGTAAGCCCAGGTGGCATGGACCCATCGTGTCAATCACCGACGCATGCAAATTGGGGGCGTACGGCGAACCGATTATCCAGCGTGACAGAGCGTTACGACCGCCCCACGGCCGCCACGGTGCGTCACGGTGCGTCACGGTGCGTCACTCGGTCAGTGGTGACGGGTGCGGCGTGACGTACGGAGCGTGAGAGTGACAGTGGTTAGTGGTGACGCCTGGTGAGGTCTGGTGACCCTTGGTTATCTCTAGTGAGCACAGGTTAACACAGACAACCACAGGTGACCAAAGGTGGCTACAGGTAGTCCCAGGTGACCGCAGGTGGCCTCTAGTGGGCGTGATTGTGAGTGAAACTGACCTCTAGTGTGTGCAGTTGGCCGCATGTAAACACGGTTAACCGCAGATTAACACGGATGGTTTCCTGGTTTCCACGGTTGACCACAGGCAACCACAGGCGACAACAGATACCCGATGGCCATGCCATGGGTGACCGTTTATAAGAAGGATAAGCATTGAACAGAAGCGAATTGTGGAGAAAAGAGATCACAGCAGCGTATAAAAGTCTTCCAAGAAGGACAGAATGACGCTGGAAGTTGACGAGCTTTCGAACCGGCACGGACGCGGCGCCGACCGTCAAATTTCGTCAGGAAAGATGGACGTTTGATCATAGAACTGATGAGTTTGACGACGGTGATTGGTGAGCTCAAGTTGAGCCAAAGTTAAGCGCGGGGGTCTGGGACGCACCCACGTGTGTTCCACGAGAGGGGGTAGTGATGCTGCTGCTATCTGACTGAGCCAAGGCAAACAACGTGGTAAAATTGCACAGTTATGCCAAATAACTGTGCAATTTATAATTTGCAATATAATGCAATTTTATAAATGCAATTTATAAAATGCAATTTATAAATGCAATTTATAAATGCAATTTATAATTTATAATATAAATTGCAATTTATAATATAATAATACTGAATATATGCCACAAACTGCCAAATATTCTGATGAATGTTACGTTTTGCTGCATTTCAAATGTAACACAATTCATCGGGCTAAAACGCAGTGAAAACATATATCAAATTCAGCCTACATCCTGCAGTGGAAGGGATAGGAGCATAAGCTCTCATTCACCCAACGCTGGACTCATCGTGTTATAAAAATCCCAACAACATTTGTGTACGCTCACAACTAGATTCTTGGACATTCAATTTTTTTGTTTTACCGGTGGCAGCTTTTCTCCTTCCTGATTGTTACCGACTACCTTCCGAATCTATGCATTGACCTTTCGGTGATATTCTCAGCACGAGCACATACCTACTTTGCCTAACGACAGATCTGCAAACATTCTGTTTGACCTAGCGTACAAATAGACACCGATCCCTTTTCTCCCTTTCTCTTGTTTCGCACTGTTGTTGGCAGTTCTGGTGGGCCAGCCTCGGCCGAGAGCCGCCCTAATTAATGGTGTGTTAATGGGCAGCTGGAGGCCGAATACAGGACATGGAGCCACTTTGAATTATTCACCAATTAATCACGACCTGTGGTGTGCTGGCTGTATGCTGTCATTTATGAGCGCTTGTGAATTCGAATGTTCCTTGGGGTGTTCAAGATGCGGATGATGCATTCTCAGATTCTATGAACTAAAAGAGTCAGCGGTCATCCTTGACTGGAATGTTGGGCTGTTCGCTCACGACAGCTGATGTAGAGAGGTCTTATTTCAGCATCGCAGCGCCCTGCTGAGGTCAGCCCGGCAAACGGCGATTGGTTTCTGATTCCAATTTGTTTCTGATCGGATTTGAGACAGCCACAGCCGAAAACATCGGTTATAGAGTCGAGAGCGAAACTCGACATGTCATGGGACCGCATGTCAGGATATAGCCAGGAACACTCCAGCTAAGTAACTGTTATGTCCTATGGGAGTTAGCCGGTCGAAATTTCTGGCCCGGAGAACTTCTGTAATGGTGATCGAGAAAATGCAGCAGTGCTTTGTGGTTTTACATTACTTGTATGACTTATTAATTATATACTTATTGAGAAGTGTTATGCTGTATTATAAGCATCATCACAAAACTTTCACAAAACGTCGGCCAATACCTTATTGTCTTTTTGTGCCATGTCCATTTATGAAACTATATTTATGCCAATGTTTATGGTCTAGGTAGTGAGCGCATTGTTCAATCTATTGCATCTTATCTTCGACGGCCAGCTTTTTTACGTCTTGCCTATATGCTTTTGCGCTCATTCATGAAAATAATGACATAGCAACGCTCTACTGAGAGACGAAATCGTGTAGGCAAAAGAAATGCTTCCATAAAGCGGGTCAGATCGGCTCATGCTTCTACCTGTCGCTTGAAAACCAAGCGTACTTCACGAATCGCTGGCAGAGCCTCAAATAACATCTGACCTTACTAACTAACCTTGTCACCGCCTCACCGGTAGTTTTTGCCAGCTGATAAATCGGCTGCGGTCGCGTAAATATATTTCTGGAAGTCATTTAGTTTTGTCTAACTTCATCGTCCCCTTTTTTCATGTTATCATTTTAGCAGTCACAGCAAGGCCTTTTTCTTATCCTTATCAATCAGTTCACAGTTAACTTTTTATGCCGAGTGGTGCTTGTAGTTTTAATGAACTTTTTGCGTTATTTGCACCGCTCGATATGTATTTCGAGAAACTTTATTTTCATTGGTTCGAAAACTCTGCATCAGACATGTTTGTTTTGTTACATAAAATCTACATTTGCGCAGTAATGTTTGACAGCCAGAGGGCGTTATTAAATGAAACCTGCTCGCTGCTGAAGCATGCCTTTGAACATGTAACACAACACCGAGTGAAACTAATTTTGCTCCGCTCTCGCTAGTGCCTTTCATACTTCAGATGCAGCTGTATTTGCTACTGATTTCACGTTTGAACGTTCTTTTTATCATTTATATTCATCCACAGATATTCGTTTCATTTGTCGGATGCGACGATCGAAACTCTGCGTTCTTTTTTGTTGGCTCATTAAATTCTACCCCCACAAGGTTAACTGTAATCCAAATGCCTTAATTACCACTTTGTGAAATTTTCCTAACTTTTTTGTTGCCCTTACCCTTACCGCACTTTCCGTGGAAATTGCTAAGCGACAACATCTTAATTTGCACGCTACTTTTTCAAAAACACTCTTTTTGATCCTTTTTTTCATCTGCAAAACATCCTGAAGTGGAACAAAATGTCAGGCTAGAAAAGGACGATCCTGTTTCCTGTTCTCACAGTAATATGCCACACTGCAGCCGGGCTGACACCTTCACCCCTCTATCGACTCGTTCCGCTCGCCCACGGGTCACCCCTTGGGCGCGCTCTCGTGACCCCTAACAGCGGCGTGAAATTGACCGCCACCGCCGACCGGCCAGCCGACCCCGCTCTCCGAGTGGCCGGCGTCCGTGATACATTGTCCCAATCCTCGCTGTTTTAACTCTCGTAATGACACACTGAATCAGACCGCTAGCGACCGCGCAGCGGAGCACACTCGAGTACCAATAGCTCTCCGAATGCGAGCCGCTCGACGGGGCGGGTGGGGTGAGCGGGGCGGGAGAGCGGGGCGGTAGACTGTTCACCGAAATCGGCCCACTGCGGCCCGACCTGGCTGCTGTACGGCGCACCGGTGCCACCGGCACTGGGAACCCATCTGTCAAACGATACCCAACTCGTGCGCATTACACGGCTCTTCAGGGCGTTCGCAGAAGCGTCGTAGTGGGCAGTGCTGCCAGGCGTCTGGGGTGGTGCCCTAACTGGGCGAGCTTTCACTGTGTGTCTCTTGAGCTAGGTAGGGGCGCTGGTCACTGCTCTCTTCTCGGGCTAACGCTCTTTTTTACTTCGCCCTCAAGTATGTTTTGCCCTTCTTCCATTATCTGCTTGTGTACTTCGGCGAAGTAGCCGTTGCTCCTTTGCTCCCTCCTCCTTCTTAGTCTCAGCTCTTACCCAATTTCTCTTTTTTCTCTCTTTATATTTTTGTCTCTGTATCTGTCCCTGTCTCCGTCTCTGTCATTCTTCCCCTCTCTCTTTCTCTCTCTCCCTCTCCATCCCCCTCTCTCCATCCCTCTCTCTCTCTCTCTCTCTCTCTCTCTCTCTCTCTCTCTCTCTCTCTCTCTCTCTCTCTCTCTTATCTTTCTCCCCTCTCTCCAGCGCCGTCCGGTGGCAGTTTGCCGGTCGTCGGCACCGACGAAGGCCGGTCGTCGGCAGCGACGGGAGCCGGTGTAAACAGAACGCACGCTGTCGGCGTTCGAACCCCGTGTTTACAACTGCTGGCGTCGGACAGGGGTGGCCGCTCCCGTCGACTGCGTGTGTGTGTGTGTGTGTGTGTGTGTGAGGGGGAGGGGGATAGTGGGGGCTGGTGGGGAGGGGTATCGGGACTGTTTTACCGGGGCACTAGGGCGGGATCCGAAAGGGAGGCTGGGAAACTGTTGCGTAAACAGAAAATAAATTTGCGCCCCGCTCGAAAAAAACTGGGAATGCTTGATAGCAGTACTGAAAAAAAACATTGCGAAAGCTTCATCACATGTTTTGTTTGGAAATTGAAGTGAAATGCTCAGAGCTAAAGGAAGCTTAATGAAATAAACTGCAATAAACATTTAAATGTTTTGCTTAGCTGCTGTTGGCACGCATGCCCCCGCAGCCCGTTACATGCCATGTGCATGCTCATCACGCTATACGAACACTATAATGAGATGATGTAATTCCTATAGCATGGTCTATATACACCAGGCAACTGTTAATAATTGAGGGTTGAAGTACACGTCCAGTCAAATTTAGAATAAGCTGGTCTTCGCTGCGAAAAGCCATCTTGATTCTTGTAGCAGTAACATCATACAGCAAGTGCGAAACTACTCATCATCTCGTGTCAATGTTTGATGGACACAAATGCACGAAAATCCGAAGGCTAGGATGAGTTCAATAATGGCTTGATTCATCATTCGCATCATTAAGCTCTAGGCCGCAGTTCCAGGAAGTATGGACTCATTCCACGGTTCCTTCCTCTGCTGATTAGCCATTTTACTCCAATATACTCGCCGGTTCGGCTGATGCTGGCGACCTTTTCTGCGTGACCTTCCTTTCAGCATCAGCGACGACCTCTGACATTTCCTGATAGTGATTTGCAACCTCCGCCACATCTCACTTCTACGCCCCTCCCCTGCCCCCTGATCCAGCGCCACCTTCAAAATCACCGATAATCCCGCCCTGTTAGATCTTCCCTCGCGGAGGGGTGGGGGGACGCCGTCGGCGTCGTAGGGGGTGAGGGGGGAGGCTGCGCCGGGGTCATGAGCATCCTGCGCCGTCTCATGGCCGCTGTCGGTCGCTCTCGGCCTGAACACAGCCTCCCTGCTCCGACTGGCGGCCGGCCGCGTCGGAGTGTCGCTCCCCGGGCACGTCGAGACCTGGGGTGACGCCGGGACCTGCTCAGGTCAGCCGCGTGACCCTGCACTCGCCCGGGGCACCTGAGGTCACCTGAGGTCACCTGGGGTCACCTGGGGTCACCTGGGGTCACCTTGGACGTCCGGATGTCACATATGGACCACGTGACATGAGTTGCCGCAGTGCTCGATTTGGTTTTCGTTCACCAATTCGGTGCTGTGAGGTGGTGGCCGTGAAAACTCGCTGACGAAAATTTGACGAAGCTCCTCGTGCTGTGATTGGCGGACGCTTGCTGATTGTGTGGACGGAGCGAGGAGGTGAACAGTGATGGACGATACCTGACGGTGGTAAGGTGTTCTTCCAGAAGTGTTATACGCGAGCCAGGTTTGAGCTGAAATTGCTGTCTACGTAAGCTGCCACGAAGAGCCAAAACTGGACGGAGATCACTTCCGGATTTTATCGTGTTTGTGCAGCGCGGACCTCTTGTCGATTGATGTTGTTGCTACAAGACACGCCTCCTGCAACAAACTAAATCGTCCGGGAAGGACACCGAGTGACCTACGATCTGTGACCTTTGACCCGTGGACTGGTGACCCGGTGTGACCTGTGCCCTGCGGCGCCGCGCGGGTCGCTAAATGCCCTCCTGGTCGGAATATCGGTCTCCGAGGATGTCGGATCAGCCTCTGTTCTTCTCGTTCGATCCAGGTCAGTAGGTCATGGGACATAACAATCCAAAGTCGGGGTAGGTCGCGATATTAGGCATTGAGTAAGTCTTGTTCGAGCCTATTTTATGTGTCGTTGCTTTTGATGATAAACGTTTGTTTTTATTATCGATCTGATGTGCTTGAGAGTTCCTTATTTGTACAAAACAAAGTTCAGTCCTGTAATTGAGCGAGACATTCATGCCTGCATAGTGCATGCTCAAGTATGTTATACTGGTATTTGAATTGCCGCCACGGTTCTACAATTACATTTCACCGATATAACGGATTTTGGTCGTTGTGTGTTGACAAAAGCCTCCAAAAATGGATGGTTTCGGTGACAATTTTATGCTCAAGATAGATTGCCTTTCCATTATTTGTCTGGCCCGAAACTCGACCCTGTCACCGTCTTTACATCACATACGTCCGCGACCCCGGGAGACGTATGATGTAATACGTTTGAGACCTGATTTCATCTGCAGCCAACCGTTAGCTAATCTGCCATGATGTTTCCAAATGTATTTTATTTTAGAAGATTGGTCCATAAATTCAGACAGAACGGTCGCTATCATGTTTCAATAAATTTGGGCACATGGAAGAGTTACGAGCTTTGAGGCCGGACAAAATGGTGCTGCCCACTTCTGCTCTCTGACAACCAAATTAAACTGGATGTCTTGTGCCCGGCCAATATTTAGTTTTCAGTCTGAGAATGTCAGCGTGGCGAATTCGCTGTTGTGGATTGCAATTGTAGCATGCATGACCCGGTTATTTATGTTTGCAAAACTGAGGACGTTCATTGGCTCCACCACTGTTTGAAATAAAACATCACTTTCGATAATAACTATAGGAGTAGCTCGTAGGAACAATGGGGTTGGGAACTCGATTTTTTAAGAATGCATGAAAATGATCAAACTATTTTCACAGAATTTATGGTGCATACCATTGCCTCATAAAGTCAATAAGCTGAGAGAAATGGGGGAAGAAAGATAGGAAACTTGTTTTGAAAAGTTCTTGAAAAAAGATGCTCTTGATGCTGTTACGTCACATGTCACCTTCTGCGGTTGACAAATAATGGCGCATTTGGCGCACCACAGATTACATGTTATATCAATGGGTGAAAGATGTTGTTTGCTTCACTCTGCCATTCGCGCTGTTTTTAACTTTAAATTATGCTAAAACATTTACGGATGAAATGTTCAGTGTCAAAAATTGATGTGTCTGCCGTGTACTATATTCCCACTTAACATGAGCGCGTGATAAACATTTTATGTACCTCGAATTTTCAAATGATAAAGATGATGAATCGGAGGATGCTGAAAAGCAAAAGCTCATTCCAATATTTGGACTACTTTACGATTAAAATGTTTACATTCCTGTCATCTTATTGATCATTTATTTGTTCTTTCTTATGAAAATAACTTAAGGCGTTGAGAACCGAGGTAATTTCTATCTACCGTGCCTTAACTTACCAGCAACAGCAATCTATCTACGCCCTACGGTGGCAAGGGAGACTGTGAAAGAAGCGTAAGATGGATTCTAAACAATTCTTTTGTGATATACTGAAGGGCAAAGTGCAGAGAAGAGCGTACAAGTCCTGTTTTGTGCCAGGCTGTTGCAGTAGCACTTATGAAACTCCGAAAACGATCTTCGTTCATGTCCCGAACAACATTACCCTGAGGAGATGATCGTCTGCAATAGCAGGAAGAGCTGATGCAAGTACTTTGAAATCCACTATCAAGTCGGTGCTATTTGTTGTAATGATCACTGTGAGGTGAGATATTTTGTGCAAGGGCTGAGTGTAGGGCCCAGGAAATGACCTCCATTCGCCCCCTGACCGGCCAGGGTTATAAAATTTGAGTGGATGGCGGTCCGTTTGGGGTTCAGATGTCAATTGTATTTTGTTACTGTCAAACAATACATGTTATGCTGGCAGCGAATGTGTGTAACGTCGTTTTTCGAAACAGAAGTTAGAACTGTAACGGCAGAGTGCTTGCTGGTCTCATCGTAAGTATTGTAAGTGTTGTAAGCAAAAGCATTGTCAATATTGTAAGCATTGTGAGCATTGATGTATGGTAGATATCACCTCACATGATCTCGGCTCAGATAACCCTCTCCGGTGTCCCTGTCAGTAAATGGCACCTGGATCATTACAGATAAGATAATTTGTCATAATTCTTAAAGAATTGGGTGGTTTTGACTCGTTTACTCGAGGTGCAGGTCGCATTTCAATACTTTTCCATAGGCTTGCAATGTAAAGGTCACGACTCTGACCTAACCTCAGGTCACAGATCAAAAATTCTGAGATATACAAACGACACATACTGCAGGTACTGTTTTGAAGACTTGATGAAAGGAAATAACTTCGTGAAAAACTCAAGCTCTGACGTGTTTGCAAACTTTTCTGAGGTGGGGTCAACAAACCCGCTCTGGTTACCTGACCTGACCTGACCCGGCATTTTTTTTTTTTTTGCTGAGATGTGCGCAATGAGCATTTAGGAAAAGTCACCAAATATGAGCTGAATGTCTCGCGGCGTTTGGCAATTGTACAAGAAAATCCTGAAAGGTCTCCCCGTCCGAAATAGGGTTAATGTGTAGGTATATGAAGAGTTGCAGATGCCAAACATACCCAGATCTAAGACTGCAGTTCCCAGCGCCGCTGCAACGTTTTTAAAACAAACATACATAGGACATACAAACATGTTTATTTGCATCTGTTTTGGATAATAGCAACTCATGGCGCCATCACCCGCGATAACTGTTAGGATTTGAGATATATTTTTATTTAGGCCATTAGTTTGGCTGTAATGTTTATTAATATTAGTTGGGCGGAGTTTGGTAGTTTTTTATTTAACTTGTGGTATGTTGTGCTGATTGCGGGTTGTTCAAACCTTTCAAATGTAAGGACCTTATTGAACTCAACCCTACCCCTACACTACCCTACATACGACTGGACGCTTTCCAAGCCCACAAGCATCACGACGCCGAGATGGAATGTAGCCGAGAAATCACCCTCGCCATCTGCTCTAGAGCTAATCGTGTGGGGCGGCGTGTGGGGCGCCGCTTAGCCTATGGGGGTGCACTTCTAGTGGATGGGGGACGGGGGTGCACCTGCACCCCTTTCATATGGAAAGTTACTTCCCTGATTACAGCTCCCCGTATTGCACCTAATCAGGGAACGGCCAGCAAACGAAGGAACTATTTCTGGATGACAGGCGAATAACCGCTCACGCAAGGAGCGGAGCTCCGCCCCGTCCAAAGTGGCCAACAAAGCAGAGACAGAGGCAGCATCACATCTTCCATCAAAGAACTGGTTTCTGGCTTGGAAGATGAGCTCCATCTTTGTATCCGAGTCGGTGCTGTCAGGAATCAGCTGGTCTAATGGAGTGAGAGTAGTGAGACGACTAGCTATTGTATCAGAGCTGCCTGGTCTTCGTAGCATTTGCACCGATTCTTCTCGATCGGACTCTGAATTCTGTCCCTCCTGCGTATTACTTGAGGCATTGCTATGTAGCTAAGTCTTTGGCAGAGTTTCATTATCCATGCTTTGCAAACAGTGCCATAACAACACAGTTAATTAATCACCAAGCTTCTTTGCAAGTTCCAATACAGTTGAATCGCACGCGATTTGAGTGCAAAAATCAAGAAAAGTGCCAACTTGTTCCCGTAAAATATTTTGAATATTGACCTAAAAAAATGAGTAATTTCCAGATAAAATAACAGCGAAATCAGTTTTCGCTTGCCAATAAAACTCACAGATATTGAAGCTCCATTATTAAAGGAACATTTTAGTATATGCCATTCTTGATAAAACTTCTTAGCCACGCAATACCAGCGCAAAATAAAGAGACACTGAAAACACGACCAATCACTCCGATTTACCATAGGAAAATACATAGAAAATGTATGTCTCAACTGCGCCAAATATACAGACAGTTATATACCTACATGTGACGTCATGATTAGCCCGACCAATCAGAAGCAAGTTGTTTTCAGCCACAAATAATTAATTTCTGAACTAACTAGGCATTTTTTTAACAAAGTGATTTTAAATTAAATCATTAAAAATTCTGAGCTTTTTTATT
This sequence comes from Amphibalanus amphitrite, assembly GCF_019059575.1. NCBI lineage: Eukaryota > Metazoa > Arthropoda > Thecostraca > Balanomorpha > Balanidae > Amphibalanus > Amphibalanus amphitrite. Next base: position 37,895 of record NW_024883713.1, read on the forward strand.
TTACCAAAACATACAGAGCATGCAGATAGGTCCCAACCCTATTGCGTCATCCCTCACTGCAGGTATACGGTTATGTTGGCTTTTATGCGTATTTACATGCTTTTTAGGTGCTCACATTTATGTATATTTTTATTTTCTGATGTATTTATTTTACTTTAACCTGTGTTTAACAAAATTGACTGTCGCAGCATCAACTACACATATCTTCTTAGCCTAATAAGCTTCCTTTTGTCATTTTTTCACTTTTTAGTGTCTGATGGACCTCTGTGGCCCACATTTCATTTAGGTACTTAAATAATTTTCAAGTGATGCTTTCAGGAATTCTGGGATTGGTTTACGGGCGTACTGGCTTGTTGGAAAATGGTTAACCAATGTGTTCAAATTGCAAGAAACGTTACATCGCTTTTCAGACGGATCATATGTCTAGCTACCATTTGTTGTTTTCGTCTGATGATTGCGGGCCTCATCTCGGTGTTTTCGGCGTAATGGTGGCATCATGTGTGGTTGCCATGGCGCCCAACACCTTACAATTCTGCCTTGGTAGCTGCACCTCGCTTGAGAGGCTACACAGAATCTGGGGCAGCGAAGGCCGGGAATAATGCATACCGAGTACGAGATGTATGCCGTGCGGATAGCATAGATTGGAGATCAAATGGAATACGTCGGCCAAGTAATGTTTGGTGCGGGTTAAGTAAGACCCCCTTTCTGCTGGTTTTTAGCAAATGGCTTAATTCAGACGTTTATGCTTTTCACGGCATCATTTTGCTGTTGTATAAAACTACTTCTGTTACTGGCGGATAAGGTGGAGTCCTGGGCCCTGTTCATGAAGTCTGCTGTCGCTGCGGCCGAGCCCTGATAGAAAGATGTTGGTTACTTTGATGATAAAAATCACCTTTTTGACACACCATCATACTCATCCGTGTGGTGCGCTAGGTCGGTAATGGTCTGAGCCTTTTGACTGTAAGGTTCTGCTTTGGTCTATCACCACAGGATATTACTATATCTAACAGGAATGCGGCGCTCAAAAGATGCCGCACAGTGGACACGCCGCTAAAAGTTATGTGCGTCATTCTCGCTAACGGTAAACAGATATCCGTACGCTTCCGGGATGATAACACACACGGACAGTGCACACATCCCTGGAACTTACACGCATACACGCACAAACTCACACAGAAGAGATAGACACGGTAGATCATCTGACAGACAAATACAAACACATCACGCATCCGCAAACACAAACACCGAAACAAACTGCACGAATACACATAGACTGGCACAACTGACACACGCAAACACTAAGCGTAGTTGATTCTTGTCTCAGTTAAATGATTTGCATGGGATAAAATAACAGAACATACTCTGTTTGTCCGTTTTTCTACGACTCTTTACTAGCTACGCTACAAAAATATGCCAAGCTAATGGATAAATGAGGAGGTGGGCATTACGGATTAGGTAAAGACAAAATAAATGATGCCACTACACCGAAAGGCAACCTGAAACTGGCAAACATGTTCAGTGCTCATTTCAAAACCACTGGTTCTGAAAAAACATATCTTGTGTAATTGAACTTAATTATGTCCTTGAGCTATGCATTTTTGCAGAAGGTCAACATGTCAATCACGGCGCAGTACCAGCACATGTAGGCATAAACGCAGATATACCTATTAGTGACGTCGCCACCGGTTTCCTCATCTTGACTTCCATACACCCTGATAACATTGCAGTGACGTGGAAGCACTATTAAAACACGGAAGTCCAAGCTTCTTCGCTGTCCTGTCTGTCCGTCCGTCGAGCCGGCAGTCCGTCGCTTTCCTATCAGCACCGAGCATATAGCCGTAACACGAGGACCGTCGGAACAGCACCGCTCTATGGGACCGTCGTCGTCGACGAGCCTCCATCCATCGATTGGTTCTCGGTTCATTCGGCAAGAAAAACGACGCGCTAAAAGCCGGCGCGGAGAGGCGCCACCGTCGTGCTCTGAACAGGCTGTGAGAGGCTGCCGGTCGGGGCTTGTCGCGGTACTGTCCAGGCAGAGGCGTATTCCTGCTGGGTAGCTAAGGGAGGGTGGCTCTGGTTTCATGTCAATAATAACGAGCTAGGGGAGAGTGGGGTAATTTGGCCGCTTTTTTTAGAAAACGATATAACTTAAAATTGACGACACATTTCTGCATTTTCTCAACGCTGGCAGGTGTCGCATTCATTTTACTTTACTGGACAGTGAACTTGAAATGATAGAGTAATTACTTATATTGAAATTGTGACGTATTACAAAGGTCTGCAAGGCGGCCAAATTGCCCCACTAGCAGCGTTATTTGGCCGGAGGTGTGGGGCAATTTGGCCGGTGTTAGTTTACGGTCGGGATTTTCTGTTATATTGCGAGTCAGCTTCAGATTCAGCAATGACGTGTGTCCTATGACGCATTTGCAGCATTTTGGAGGTTGGCTCAGGGGTCACAGGGGTCAAAATAGCCAAATTAGCGGCTCTAGATGCGATCACAGTTTTTTTACGAATAACTTTTGAAGTAATCAAGCTAGGCCAAAACTTTGAGTACCATCGTAATGCTCTCGTCAGTCCGCATCGAAAGATATATGTGTTGACCTTGAGAAGTCAAGGTCAAAGGTTGACCTCAGGTCACGTTGCATCAGGTCGCTTAACCTCAAGTTCACGTGATTTCAAGGTCATCATGCATATCATTCGATGCGCCTTGGCGAGCTGAACAGAATGAGACCATTTGTGCGGCTGTACCATTTGTATGTAAGGATTTGTTAGCAAAAAAACGTTTGGTAACCTTTGATGACGTCACATGCTCTTACAGTTGACCAATCGGAAGTAAGGCATCAAAGTAGTCAAAGTTGGTCATGAATCATGTCATTTATGGTACAATTGACCATGAAAACTCGGCCGTCCCAGCATAGTGACCATGAGCGCACCGGCCAAGTTGCCCCGCTAGTCCCGGCCAAATTACCCCATATTGCCATTCTGAAAATTTATGTCTATAAAGTCATCACGGCTTTACGGAATTAGATAAAATTGCTCTTGGAACCGCTGAACACCCCCAAGAATGGCGCTATAATGTCTGAATTCGTTTTTAGCCCAAATACTACATGTTATACAACTTTGTAAACAGAAGTAAAAGTTACCATTTTCTAATGAAATTAACGTTTTATTAATTTTGAATAAAACTACGAGGGGCAAAGTTTTGACATTTGTCCTCCAGTTATTTCTACCCATGACAAATGAATAGAGACTAGAGTTATTTCACTCACTTTTATAAGACATCGTACAGGTGGGGGCGGCCAATTTACACCACCGGCCAAATTACCCCACTCTCCCCTATTCGTTACATCATGCTTTACATGCTATACTGCGGTGCTAGTCTGCAATAATTACGCGTTGGCTTGGTCTGTTGATTGTTGGTGAACGCCTGATCAAAAACAGAAAGTTTGGTATGTGATCTATAACGCTCCAATCCCTTGTTCACAAACTTTTAAGAAAACGTCGTTTTCAATAGTTCACAGACTATAATGATTTCTTGGTTTTGATGTCATCATCACTTTATTTTATCATGCACCTCTTCGGCAGATGTTTCCCGGCTATGGCGTTACACTAAATTGACAGGTGTGCTCTGTCATCGCTAATTTAGTGATGATCATGCCCACACCCACCAGCAAATCGCTCGCACACTGCCATCAAACAGCCGTATAGGGATAATTTCAGCTGCCGTTCGGCTGGAATCGAGTCAAATTTGTCCGGACCGCGCCGATCCATCTATATTATCAACACCCGTCCGATTAGCACCGATCCAAGGCTCTCGGGGCGCGGTGCGAGGCGGTCGGGCGCGCTCGAGGTCAATCCATGCAAATGCCGTCGTCCCAGTGTGACGGGTCATGTCACAGGCGGGCCCGGCTGGCGCCACGGCCGCCCGGCGCGCTCCCTGACGCCCCGGCCGGCCGGCTTATTGTTTCGAAATCATTTCCAAACATCTCAGCGGCCCGAGTCCAATATTTTAGCGAGCCGTGCGCCGGGGGAACGCTGACAGCACCGACAATAAAGTGCCCTGATTGTATTGCCAGCATGTGAATGCCAACCGCCGTTCATTTCGAATGCCTGAGACGCAATAAGCCGCCTTTTGGGATGTTTGTATAATGTCACTCGGACTGAAGCAATTCACGGGAAACTCCACTTGTGCGCCACGATTGACGTGCTGCATAGTATTTCGTAAGGATGAATAAATGCATAATTGTTAGAAGGACTGTGAGAAGCATTCTTTTTATCACGAAAATATTTTCTTCGTCAATTTCAATGAAAGGTAGAATCTTCCTTGGATGTTCTTTTTGTTTCATTACTTTATCTATTTCAATAGGCTGTCGTTAGCTTTCCTTCTGATCCGAACACCAAAGTCTCGACTTCTCCGTAAGCTTATTTTAAATATTGTCAGAAACCGTAAGGAGCTCTGAACACTGCAACTATAATGCCATTAGTTTTATATTATAATGCCAATAGTTTTATTAGGCTCTGAAAACGCTGCTAAGTTAAATACTGCCACCAATAAATACATTAAATACACAAGATATTGGCTTTATCTTCGGTATTACTATCTTACTGCTCTTGCTGGCTAAGAAAACCTAAAAACCTTTACGATTTCCCAATATCAACAATAACAGGCACGTGTAACACCGTGCTGTAATGCAATGCCTACTCAGATCATTTTCTCGTACACTTAAATCTTACAACAGTGCTCAATAATATACCATTGCTCACCTGCAACACCTACTCAGTTATACCACGTCCCTTATGCACCCTCCCCATTTGTATATTGATGATTTGAATCAGCTATCATTATAAGCAATTTTGCTCTAATTGTTAGAAAAATAATATGATGTCTTGTCACTAAAAGCCCCTTTCCTACCGTATTACATATCGTTTGTAGAGTTATTTACCATTGTGCTGCCGGGATGGTATATGTATTCCACCTGACACCTCCCTGTATCTTTACGCTCGGTCGGAACATCATGCCCATCAGCTTCCTACTTGCAGTGTTGACTATATCAAAGCAAATATCTCATTTCATAATACATATAACATGTTTATTATACCATAAACGGGAATTGAATAAATGCTAACAAAAATTGTAAGGTGTCCGAAAAGAATTCGATCATACGCAGCATAACTGCGTTGTTACTTTACTCCAAATTCGCACTGCAGTTAAAAAATTCTCATTTTCAAGCATGTTCAAGCTTATGTTCTCGCTCAAGTTCAACGTCCTGGCTCACCTAGTACTACGTTGCCTGAATTGGTATTCTTTAATACAATACCAACGCAGCAAAAACAACCGTCCTGAAAACGGTTAATGTGTGCGTGATTGCAGCAGCGGTCAGCCCGCTCCCCTCCCCCCCATCCCTCTCGGTCAGCGCGCGTTGTAGCCACTGAGTGTGGCGACTTACGACGCAAACACTAATCAAGAAGACCACAGTGCGCCGGCCGCTGCCCACTCGACCACCAATTGCACACGTAATAATGCTCGCCGTCGACCCGCGCACGCCTCCCCCTGGTCGGGGTGCTAGAAACGGCACCGTCACTACCACACAGCTCACTAGCTTTGGTTATTTGCTACATTTGCTATGCTGAGCTGATGTTTAGGTTCAAACTTGTGGTTACGCACCGAGGAAGGTTTTTGTGCATGTATTGTGGATACACTTCGCAAGTAGTCAGTATTTTTGGCAACTACCCATTGTGGAACGTGTTTATGCTTTTGGTATGAGTCTCAGCCAAGTGGTGGTGAATGAAAATGCAATTAAGGGATACTTTTCTAAAGCTTTGAGGTCAATAAGTCTCTCATATGGAATTTCTCACCCAACTTAAACGCTTCATGACGACGAAGTGCTCGAAAACCATGCTTTTGGACTTTGATTAAGATGATTCAACTCTCGTATTAATACGTTCAGGCCAGATCAATTTCTTTTCCTCATCGTTAATTCACGCTAGCCAGCATTTAGCTAGGCCTTCTATTGGGAGAATTATGGCGCCTTTTGTGCTTGTTATTCTTTCAGCTTCTTGTCCGTTGTTTTCAGTTCCTAGATTTCTGAGAAAAGGGCATTCACTAAGCGAGGCATGTTGCCTAGGTCCTGTTCTATACCGCCTGATTGAGAACTTAGCCTGCTCACATACGGTGGGCAAGTGATAAAACTACATCTGTCCTGTAAAGTGGGATCGCAGCTTTTCTTTGCCACGCAGGAAGAAAAGCTATAGCGTCGAAGAAGTAAGTGCCAAGCTATTCTAAAAATGGAATGCAACGAAAGCTTTCACCTATTCTCCTTCGTCATGCAGCGACTATTCCGGCAAATACCTGCATCCTGTATTGAACAATATGCATTGAGTACTGTACAAGAAGGTACTTTTAACCCTCGCCCATGTAGGGGGGGTTGGTGCAACCCCCCCCCCCTGAGGCTTTTCGGAAATAGTGCAAAAACGGCGGCGCGCAGCGCCGCCAAATTTTGGGTACCTTATGGGGCAAACCTTGCGCATCTTTTGATAAAAAAATTTGACCGGGTCATGTCAGGTCACGGAGTTATGACGTCACAAAGGGAACAGCCTCCGGCCGGATTTTCACAAACTGAGTGCCAACGCCCGAGGTTTCCTGCCGGCGCGGTGGTACGGACATCGGTTGATGGATCGTGATGAAACTTCCCATGCATGTTGGGGCAAGTATTGGCTATCATATGGTATAAGAAACTTGTCCGGGTCAGGTCAGGTCACGGAGCTATGACGTCACAAGAGGAACAGCGTCCGGTACTATTTTTGAAAAGCGCCCGAACCACTATTTTGCTAATTCTTGTCACCTCAATGGGAATATGCAGCAATATTAGCTTCTATAGGGAGCAAATGGACCTCCCAAATCCAAAAATACAATCAGATTTCAAAAATTTAAATTTTGATTTTTCGAATTTCTGCCGCCGACTGTGACCTTGCCGACTTCCGGCGCTCCCAACGCGCCATTTTTAGAGCTAGGGAAACGAAATACATACCAAACGATAGAGAATTGATCAAGGAACACGATAGTGAAGGTTTCAAGTCGATATCTCCTACCGATTTGCCGCAATCGCCGCGGAAAGTTGAAAAAAGTATATTTTTCCGAAAATTTGACCTTTGACCGGTCAAAAGTAGGTCAAATGTTGACCTAGGACCAAAAAATATACCACCAATCGCGAGATCTCGGCGAGAGCAATCCGTTGGTCTTTTCCGCTAAGCTCTACGACGCTCCGTTTTCAAACGCCAGGGGGGGTCGCACCAACCCCCCCCCCCCTGCATGGGCGAAGGTGGCAGATCGCCGTTTACGGGCGGGGGTTAAACCCATGAACCTTTATTCGTTGCGTTCCAGCGTAACTGCGGAATGTCATATCACTATAATTTGAACAAAGGATCTCTAGAGGAGAAACGGATCAACTTTATTGGTTCTCCTTAGGTACGATCCAGGAATGACACTCTCTTGGGCTTATTAGTTTGTATTTCAAGTTCCAAAGTGCCATGCTTGGCTGCTTCTTACTTATTACGATGAAGAATGCGTTCTTTGAACCGTGATCGGCTTCATACTTGACAAATGACCTGGCACTCATGAGAAAACTTACTGAACTCGTTAACCATCCACATCACCCTCAGTTATGAAAGAATCCCGCAACTCCTCTGAGCGAAACAATGAATCTTTTCGTACTCTCTGTCGCCGTGAGAGACATGCCGTGCCTACGCTATTTTTCCTAAGACACTCGGGGAGATCCTGAGTGATTCTCGGTACACACCTGACGGCACGTGTGCCTCAGTGCAGTAACAAACACGGCTCGAGGCCGGCTCGTGTGCGCTCTGTGCCGTGTGCCGTGAGTGATATTGATTGTCCCCGGCACGCGCTCGGGCGGTGTCGAGCTTTGCCATTATCGTGTCGGAGCGAGCGGCGTGTTTTGGATGTGGTTTGAGGCGTTGACGCCACCGGTTTGTGCGCCATTAGAGTTAGCAGTATTGATCAGAGCTGAACGAACGCGAGTCAGACGACACGCCGCTAATGCTACCGGCACAAGATCGGCTGCGGTTGGTGGTAAAAACGGTCTCACTGCTCCAATGAGCGCACTGAGCACCGGGCACAAGGAGGCAGTCATCCGCTAAATAAGAACAAAAACAAAATTACATTTAGGTAAGGTAGTGGCGGAGCAAACAAATAAAACAGAGTCGTCCTTTATGAGACAAGGGAGCTCAGGTTTCGTAAGACAAAGTCAAGGTTTGATATTATGTAAACCTAGGATGGTAGGATGGTCGTTTTATGCTAACAAGTTATGAAACACAAGTTATACGAATCGTTAATGCTTGCTTTGAAGAAGAATGTACCTAGTCTGTGGCTATCAAGTTTCAATTTAATGCTGCTGCAATACCATATCAATAATCTGTTTTGTGATATGGAGGATTTGTCCTGAAGTTGAACTTCTTCACCGGGAAGGCCTTATTCACCGATTCTCGGTCCGTTTTTCTTGACTGAGAGATATGCAGACTGCGCGCTGCCCCTCCCTTCCCCTCCGGGAAGTCGCTGTGTGCTCCGACTGTTGATTTCGACCCCGGATCACCGGACCTGCCCCGGTCCCTCTCACCCCACACCATCCCCGCCGTGGCGCTTCCCTCAACAGAGAGCAGACGTCAAATCGATCAGAGACGTGGCACAGTCCGCAGTTCGGTCTAATAGCCGGGCAAGGTCAGGGAGATGTGTGTGTAGAGTGGATCGGTCGGCTTTCGGAGATGTGGCATTTGTCGATTTCATCCACTGATCGCTGCCTGTGCGTGACAGCCGGTGACAGCTGTTGACAGTCGGTGACAGCTGGTGACATCAGCTGTCATTTGAGAAGATCAGCACTGCTGACGTAAATACAACATCCACAAGCAGACAGCATCAACGCACCAGATAGTGCACCAGATCCGGCGAACGATGAACGATGTTACAAAACACCTTACGGAGATGATTCATTATTCACACTGAACCATAAGCACTAACTTCCGCGGGTGGTATCACGTCTCGCACGACGGCCTCCGTGGTAAATTTCCTACTTCCAAGCAATAATCAGCAGTTTCAACCAGACATAATTTAATCCGTCTATCACAGATCATCACATACCGTCACAATACATACGTAGCCCAAAGTTGTCACTACACAACACCATACGTCACCAGCCGTCACCAGCCGTCACCACATGTCACCAACCGTCATCACACGTTTCTATGGGTCACTTTTAGCTGTCACCAAGTCTCCACAGATCGCCAACCATCACCAATCGCCACCTTGCTTCCCAAACGGCAACCATTACCAGAAGACAGTCACCGTCAATCACCACTCGTCACCAGAATCACTATCCGTCCCATCACCTGACACAAGACGTGTGCAGGCTGGTGATGACGGCACCAGACACCAGGGCAGACACCAGATAGGCAGGTTCTTCCCTCACCACTCCCCCCACGGCACCGTCTCATCTGTTACAACCGCCCTGGGACCAAAAGGGCGCGCGCTGAATGCAATCAGGGCAAATGTAATTGCGCAATCAGGAATGTATTCTCCCCTGGAAAGGCATTGATTCCACTGTGACGCGAATAATTAATTTTGCTTGGGGCTCCTTAATGGAGCTGTCGCGTAATGGCGGACGACGCTTCCGGGTTAGTATTTGAGGAAGGAATTTGTGCCACGGTTCTTGACGGTCTGATATTGAAATAGACAGTTTCTATTTGCTACGCATACCCAAACGGCATTTTCAATAAACTATTGCAACCACTTATACATGTAAGTTATCGTCTAGGAATGAATCATCAAGTTTGATGGCATAAGTTACGCTTCATTGGTACTTTTCCGTCCTTATACAATTCAATTTTCCATATCCGTAAAAATACCGTTGATGTTCTTTGCTTTGATTATTAGTTTATGTGCTATGTTACTTTATGTAAGTTAACGTGTTCATGCATCTTTTCTACACATGCCGTACATATTTACGTGCGTCATGATCAGTAAATCAGTGTCCGCTTCTCCATTCCTCCGAAAGCATCTACATATTTCTTGTTGCTTTAGCTGGCTCGCTTTTCATTCTCGCTTATGCGACTGAAAACTAAACTGCTTGACAACATTAAATTGAAAAGACTCACTTCGGATCCGAGGGCATTCCCTCCAGCCTCCAGGTCATAATTCCGGCTTCAATTATCACAGTGCTTGAGGCGGGCAATTTGGTCATGCAGCCCGCCACCCGTTCACAATTTATGACGTTCGAAGTTTATATCAATTCATCTTTAGCTCGAGTGGCTAGCTGGCTAAGGGAGTCTGCACAGCGATGGTCTGTCCCAGAGGACACCTATGACTGATAACCGCGCTCTATTGAGATTTACTGGCAGCGATTGCCGAAGGATTTCTCGGCCAGTGTCTCCTGAGTACGGAGAAATATAGGGATGTTTGTCCGTGGTTGCCGTGACCTGTGAGAGCCGCTATGCCATTTCGCCTGGAGTGGAGCCGCCAGTGCGTTCTGCAATGGGAGATGCTGCGTGGTTCGTCTCGTAACTAAATCGCCGGTTTGTATCATAACCAGATGCTACAATATACAGCTGAGCCCGAAAGCAGACACATCAAGAAATAGTTTATATCAAAGACAGCAGGTAAAGACAAATCATTCGTCGTGAAACTCTGCCGTCAAATTACCGTTTCGAAAAATCACAACCCACCGTCAACCCAGTTGCCGCTGACCGTCTCGTGTGACATTTCCCATACCCCTCCCCTGCCGAGAAGAGGCCCTGTCGACACGTTTGTGCGTTGATTGCGGTGTCGGGGGCCGTTTGAAGCGGCCGGAGAGGTGTTATTGATCGCGAAGGGGCTCTCCGTTGAGCTAGTGGGATCGAGAACACCCATGGTGGTCTGAGACGGGGACAGACAGCACTTGGGTGGGCATTATAAGGAAATTTATGACACTTGCTGGGACGAGCTCTGTAGTTTCAAGGACTTTTTAACTATTCTCTGCTCCTTATTTGTTGTATGTTTTATGCTTGCGATTTAAGATTATGCTGCATACGACATAAAACAAGGTCGCAACTCTATAGATGGCCTTGGTCGCATCGCAAACGTAAACAGCACCGAACCTTGGGAGCTGGTGCATCTGGCGCAACGAATTAGTTCGCATCATGCGGCACAAAGCTCGCCGTAGGGGTGACAATCAATGCCATCTAAGAATTTGCTCATCTGAAAACACGTAGCACAACAATCAAAGCCAATTTCTTTGTTGCTTTGAAACTCTTATCTCTTTCCCAAACATCGTGCTCCTTCTGTTCATAATGCTTTTTACGATTGGCCGAGGGCACTTTTGGACTGCGAAAGCACAGAAAACATTACGTAAGAAAGAGAGTCCTATGAAGCTCGAGACGGAATGAGACATAAACCGTTTTACAGCGTTCGTCTCTCATTTTACAGTCATGTTCAGCGTCTGCTGGACCGAGACATGCATCTCAAGTTCGATAAAATGAGAAGTCTTACATGTGCCACTTCAAGTCTCTTTTGAAAAAGCTCACTTCTAAAAACCTTTTTGAAGACATGGAAATACGAAAGTATTTAAATTCATGAAAGTAAAAAGTTCATGTGTAGTTGCTTACCCTCATCACATGGCACGTGAATCCACCACCACCACCACCACCACCACCACCACCACCACCACCACCACCACTTGCTCCTCTGCTCCGGCAAAACGGCACCGCTTGACGTCTCATTTTGTCAGCCGCCATCTATATAGCCAGTTACGGACTTTGTATCGGCCCTGTGTCATGGTTTAGCGAGGCCATTTGGTGATAAAGTAACTAGACTGGCCGCTCGGCCAACAGCTGATAGAGGAGGCTGGGCCTCACCCCGCCACGGTGCTGCTCGGAGAGGATGGGATAGAGGCTAGACCAGCGGCGGATAGGATGAGATAGAGGCTAGACCAGCGGCGGATAGGCTGAGATGGAGGCTAGACCATCTGCGGATGGGAAGGGATCGAGGCTGGACCAGCGGCGGAGAGGAAAGGATATAGGCTGACACAGCTGCCAAGGAACGCGGGTCCAGGAAAGAACGTAAGTAAATTGTTCGACAAACCAGGTCCGTGCCTGGACCAGGAGACTTGACACGAAGACCGAGACCAATATGAAAACTGGCGTAGAGATCTGAGACCGACACGGAGACCAAAATTTCGAACGATATTGAAATTGCGACCAATACCGGGACCGGATCTGATGCCAGGCCGGGACCTCCCATGTCACCGCCGTTCCAGCTGAAAGGACGTTTGATCACGGGTACGACCGATCCGACTCGACACCGCGGTGGTGCAAACGACGACTAACTGCCCTGGTGTGGCTTACCACTTCCGAGGGGCACGGTTGGTGGGAAGCCCGGGGATTAGGGCGGTTTCTGTAGTGAGCTCAGTATAAAGACCGAAGGATTTCCCGCTACATCTGTTGTGGGTATGCCGGTTTGTCACAAGCGGCGACAACCAAAATCCGAACACCCACTGCACGATAAATTACAGGCCTAGGTCAGGGTGTGAGTGCAACAGGTCTTTTTGTGCGTTAGCAGTCTAAGTAGCGCACAGTCTTATACTATACGTGAATAAGGAGAGAGTTTGAGGAGAAGGAGAAAGTGAATGATGGAGGGAGGGAGGGAGAGGGAGAGAGAGAGAGAGAGAGAGAGAGAGAGAGAGAGAGAGAGAGAGAGAGAGAGAGAGAGAGAGAGAGAGAGAGACAGAGACAGAGACAGAGACAGAGACAGAGACAGAGACAGAGACAGAGACAGAGACAGAGACAGAGACAGAGACAGAGACAGAGACAGAGACAGAGACAGAGACAGAGACAGAGACAGAGACAGAGACAGAGACAGAGACAGAGACAGAGACAGAGACAGAGACAGAGACAGAGACAGAGACAGAGACAGAGACAGAGACAGAGGGGATAGAAAAGGAAAATAGACAGGGAAAAGAGAGAAAGGAGAGAGAGGATAGCAGGAGAAAGAAAGGGATAGAAACAGATGCAGACAGACAAGTCGATGCCAACTGTAAGAATGTTTGAACACTTGGAATTGTTCGCCGACGAGGGTTTCAGAACCACTATTTGCGTCGCACTGTAAACTTCTGCAACTCCAATGCGGGCACGGTCAATATCATTTCTCCATTTGCTCGAACTCAAACAAATCAAACTTCGTTTCGCTGATGGAATAACGATCCCCAGCTACCAGCGCGATACTATGCGACAGGGTGGTATGCTTTTCATATTCAAAATCACGACTTCATGACTAAAGACTATTCTATTTGTGAGTCTTCTTGAAGGCGAATGATATAAATATTGAATATGTCACTTATTTGATTAGCAATCTTGAATAATGGACAATTTCTTGCATTACGCATACTAAAAGCTTTGAGAGGATATTTTTTGCTCTTACATATTCGCTAAAAGCTGTACTTTTTGAAACAACACATTGATAAGTTTCACTATCTTGCTTGAAACTTGGCATTTTTATTTTATTATGTAGCTAGTTTGACTCATTCGAATATTGTTTCATAAAAGATGTGGCATTTGTATTTATCACAACCCATCAGAGCCATGCTGGGGCGTGGGGCCTGGACGACTAGTGTGCCAGTCCGGCCGCCAGCTCGGCACTGCGTAGACCAGGGCTGCCGTCTCACCACCGCACCGCGGGGCCGCCGGGTCCCGCCACTCCGTCCGAGCTGCTGTAATCGCTCCCAGGCCGATCCACACCTCCCCAAATGGCTGTGTTGTGCTGCTATTGCTGCACCCTGGTCGGACCGCTATTCGGCTCACTTAATTGCTCCATTTCTCGGGACTAGCAGCGCTCTTCCGCTGAAGATACAACGATTTACTGCGATTTATTCCTGGAAAACTAGCGGTCTTCCTACGTTTTGATGCGTCCATGAGTATAGTCAGGACAAATAGAATAGTTATACTAGAGAGAGACGTCTGCGATCTTTGAACGTAACTAATGGATTGGTACTGACCCTTAGCCGTGACCGAAAGCGCTCTGCGGCCTGTGACCTCCAGCTCCTTGTGACCCGAGGCTGACCTTTGACCTCCCCCAGTTGATCTGCGACACACTCGTGTGCTGGATGGGCGAGACACGCTGGGAAGTTCTTTGGGTTTAACCACTCTGAATGCTCGCCGGTCGATGCTAACGTTGTTAGTGGCTGGGGCATTGTTTAGCCGGCGGCCGCGGCCGCTGTTAGGAAGGTTCACCTTCTGAGTGAGCTTTGTTGGCCCTCACTGAGCTGGGAAAACTGAAGGCTTTTGCTGAGCGAGTATAAAGAGGCAGAAATGTTAGCGAAGCGGCAAATAAACGTAGGATTAGTCTTGTTTTTCATTTGCTAGTTTTTATGGTACCTCTAGACCGACGATCGTGTCGTGTGTAAGGATAGGATCACAAAACAACGAAAAGGTGCATCGATGCATAGGTGAATGGTGATGGCTACTTCTGCACGAGAGACTCTAAACTCGCTATGTTGGTGACGGCTCCTTTTGTTGTCTGTTACAGAGGACCTGGATGAGCTTACCAAGATCGACTGCCAACGACAACAGCAGCAGCAGCAGCAACAACAACAACAACAGCCACATCAGCAGCAGCAGCAGCAGACTCCCAACAAGCCACTGAGTCCTCCGCGTTCCTCGGGTCCCCAACACTGTCAGGTCAGTCCTCTCCTTATAAGAATTATAAGAAAAACACACGTAAATACGCAAACATACAAAACGCATACATCGCAGACATGAACATGTATGTACTAGAAGGCACCTGCTCAAGCATCTGCGCACATTTATGATTATTTATTATTGTTATTATCATCATGTTCGTGATGCATGTTTGTGACTGATGATGATAGATTAATTATCATTGTCTGAATTCACTTTATCTATAGAAAAATATCCCAACGTCTAGCCGACATTGAACGAATGTGACCCAACCCTTCAGGATATGGAGAAGTGCAGAATGCATTGGGCACGCACGGAGTGAAACTGGTGCATATTTTTAGGTCGTACAGAGAGCTTATCTCAAGTGGTCTCTAACGACGCACCAACTTTGTGCACGATCAGCCGACGGCCCAACCAATCCTCAAACATTTAAGATAGGTGAGCACGTGCGTTCCTTAAAGGTAGTGTGCCAGCTTTCTTGGACCGTATGGAGTTAATGGCCCAGATAAGGAGAACCGGATTTTTAGAACTTATCCATACCTTCAAAACTCATGGAAACGTCTTAAATTCTTCAAATTTTGAGTACCCCAGTGCGAAATTCGCCCCGACGGGTTGTCGGTCGTACCCCAACCACATTTCACACCACTATGAACAATAAATGCACACACTGAAATCGCTATTACCGATATGCTCATCCAATCAAGTTTCGATAAACCCGTTCATCATCATCTCCTGCGGTTTCGAACACGCCTGTTAGGTGGCTTCTGATGCTCGTCGAGGTCGGAATTTCCAAATACGCGTGGTGCGTCGGGCCGCGCGCTCTGACTTCGGCCAAGAAAAATGCGTCAGCTGATCATTGTCATTTCTGCCACTTGCGTGTGGAGAAATGGGGTCATAACTTATAAGACGACTTTTTCATATCAATTATTTTACATAAAATCATATTTCAAACCATAAATAATGTTCGACAGCCAAATAAAAGAAACAATACCAATACGGGCTTACAGTTTAAGGCTCGACATTGTGTTGTCTACGATTAGACAGCTGATAACTCATTCCCGTACGTCGTATGGTCGTAACACTATAATGACCTTTGCTTATTGTCACAAGTGCGCCGCATTCGCGATTGTTGCCCGACGCCTGTTTGCAGGTGAGCCCACTACAGTTGTTATACATATCTAAAAACCGAAAAACTTTTAGGCGAAAAAGGCACTATTCCAGGCCCATTTTTGATTTTTTTTTGCGATATTAGGTAAAAACAGAAGCTTCTTATCCTAGGAAAAATAACATGGGAAATCTTTCAAAGG
>NW_024883714.1:0-38966 GCF_019059575.1 Amphibalanus amphitrite
TACTATGAAACCATGTCAATACGCTAGTTCCATCTCTCCTCTATCCAGTGGTGAAAACCGCTTCTCGCTGCGCCCACCGTTGCCGACTTATACAGCCGGGAAGCAGGCGCCGCAGGCCGGTTTTTCGTACGATGTTCGTTTTGACCGTTTCCCGTGTTAACCCTATGGCGCACGCGAGCGCGTGCTGACGGCGCACCCCTGGTCCGATCACGCCCAAATTTAATACAAAGGCCGCCCACGCCCACAGATTCGACATGCCAAATTTCACGTCGCTACGCGGCGCCTTGCAGGCGCAATAAGACACATAAGTCATGACACACGGATGCACGTCGTACAGACATGTTATAAATAATATAGACTAGATGGCATATTTTGCGCTATAACTGTGCGTTTTGATAGATGCATTTGATGGGGCATTAGTTTGGGTGTGGGAACTTGTGATTTTTATTTGTCTTATTTTGTCAGAGTTGGATATTTTTTTGAACGGCATGTTATGCCGGTGCTGGTTGTTGGTTGTTAGAGCCTTTCTCATGGTTTGCCTTTAACGAACTCAAAGCTACCCTAACCTAACCTACCCATACCCTACCTTACTAATAACTGACACATAGTTACCCTTCTCATACTCGATTAAAGTAATGTACCAAATTTGAGCGCAATCGGCCCAGCCGTTCTTGATATAAAAGCGGCCCGCTGCACGTGCGCACGCGCTAACTGAGACTCCAGATGACTTGTGCCAGCCGCCTTTCTAAATTGTCCCCAACAGTGAACAAAATTTGAGCGAAATCGGCCCAGCCGTTCTTGAGATGTATAAGTGGACCCCTCACGTGCGCACGTGCAATCGATCCACCCTACCTGTCACACATGACCATGCATCGCCAGGTGAGTGCCCCCTCCACCCACAGTCCAAGTTTCAGCGCAATCGGCCCAGTAGTAGCTGAGTTATTCCCAGTACAATAATGTGTGTTTATTGGTAGGCGCTTATTTTCAGTGTTTGGAATTCCCTTGGCGGGCGGTGCATTGCAGCCCATGCTTTGATAGCTATTGTCAAAAGTTGAATGACTTGCCGGCCATAAGCCATCGATCGGATTTTGTCGAAAAATACCTGTAACGTTAACAAATCACGGTCGTCTGTTTGAGTCATTTTCACAAAAGTTTATTGACTTTTCGATAATGTTTTGGGTGGATATTGGTCAGAAAAGAATGCTCTTTCCGAATATGTAGGTTTCTTAGCGATTGATCAGCGTTTTCAATACGTTTTGATGTTGTAAAGGACGTCGCGCTCCGCGCGAATCAAATTTTCAAATTAATTTTTCATTATAAGGAAATGGTACGGAGCATCAGTTTTTGTTTGCTATTATCTGATTACACATACATTTATCTGCAAAATGATACAACTTCGATTTAATTCCGTCAAGCCGTTTTCCAGCGGCATCGATTTTCCCGTCACAATGCATGAAATCGGTCATTTTTCACAACCGGGGGTGCTGTCTTGCACGTGGCGCGTGCTATACTATGCAACCATGTCAATACGCTAGGCCCATCTCTCCTCTATCCAGTGGTGGAAACCCCACCTCGCTACGGCAATCTGTCGCCGAGTTTGGGCCCGGGAAGCGGGCGCCGCAGGCCGGTTTTCGCCCGATCTTCGATTTGACCGTTTCCCGTGTTAACCCTATGGCGCACGCGAGCGCGTGCTGACGGCGCACCCCTGGGCCGATCACCCCCAAATTTTAATACAAAGGCCGCCCACGCCCACAGATTCGACATGCCAAATTTCACGTCGCTACGCGGCGCCTTGCAGGCGCAATAAGACACATAAGTCATGACACACGGATGCACGTCGTACAGACAACTTATAATTCATAATATAGACTAGATGGCCATGTTTGCGCGATAACTGTATAGATTCGATAGATATTGTTAATGGGGGCATTAGTTTGGGTGTATGAGGTTATATTTTTATTTGTATGAGCTATGTGAAGTTTGACATTTGGTTTTAATTGAACTGTATGGTATGCTGGTGCTGATTACCGGGTTGTTTGAGTCTTTCGGATGTTGGGCCCTTATGCACTCAAATTTAACATACACTACAATACCCTGCCCTACCCAGGATGGATGGATGGATGAACGCGATAACTGTACGTTTCGATGGCTATTGTTCAATGGGGCCATTAGTTTGATGTATGAGGTAATATTTTTATTTGTATGAGTTAGGTGAAATTTGATTCTTTAAACTGTATGGTATGCTGGTGCTGATTACGGGTTGTTTGAGTCCTTCGCATGCTGGCCCCTTATGCACTCAACCTTACCATACGCTACACTGCCCTACCCTACCCAGAAGCTCTACTCAACACATACCAAACCATACTTTATTTCTTGCCTTACCCGTAAGACGCTGGTTGTATCAGTCACCATCGCGACTAAGAAGATGCTGTCGGAGAATCCAGCGCAGCGCTCGTGCGTCCTCTTGTCTTCCTCCGGGCTGACACTAAGCCATGCCGTGATAAGGAGTGGAAGCAGCTGCAGTGCGCAGGTGACAGCACATGACATGTTTCTGCAACGTAATCAAATCTAGTGAATACAACAGTGAAATACTTACGTGTCGCTCCGTGTGGCTATTAGCTTTTACCCCGCAACCCGCCGCGTGGAGGCTGCCACATCGGGTTGCGTCTCTATTTAACGCCCGAGACCCCTCACCGGGTGCAGAGCGCACACCTCTGGTGAGGGAAGACACGGCGGCCGTGGGCAGCGGCAATAAGGCCCCCCGAGAAGTACTCGGTGTGTGCTACTCGCAGCCGATCGTATAGCTGGAGGCAAACGCCCATTGTTAGATGTGATCTCAAATATCAAAATATATCATCAAATATCAAATATATCATCAGAGCATATCAAACATGTTTTATAACATGCCACTCGATACATTGATTTATCCTCAAAATATAAGTTGCGCTCGCGCATTGGAGGTCACCAAAGCCAGTTGCGGCATTATGTTAATGTGTAAATTTTCCACTTGGCGGCGCATTGGCTCGCCAGGATTGATCCGTCCTGCATCACGGTCGGCCGGCCGTTTTCTCCTCGTTGCTCCTCGCTCCTCCTCTCCACGTTGCTCGTAGCGCTCTGGCTACCCGTCGCCTCTGCGACCCGCTGATCTACCGGCCATCACCTCGGCCCATCACCTCCGTGTACACCACATTGGGTGTTGCGCCTTGGCCACCTCTGGGCAGCGCGATCCTCAGATCCGCCGGCCGGCCGACCCGCGATGCAGCCACGTACAGCTGCCCGTGGCTGAATACTGGCTCCTCCAGAAAGACCGCGACCCGACCGAGCGTCTGCCCCTGGGCTTTGTTCACCGTCATGGCGAAACCTGGCCGCACGGGGAACTGGCGACGCTCCCAGCGGAAGGGAAACGCGTCATCCGGGGGCTGGAGTGGGAGCCGTGGAATAAGCACTTGCCTTCCGGCGTTTTTGCCGCAGGCGATGGTGGCCTCCATGAGTCGCGGGCTGATGATACGACCAGCGATAAGTCGCGTGCCATTGCACAGTCCGTCAGTGGCGGACAGATTACGAAGTAGCATGAGTGGCATGCCTGGCTTGATCATCAAGCAGTGAGGTGGGAAGCCGGGAGCGCACAGAGTGTTTAGATACTCATGTGGAATATCCAGCTGCTCGGCCTCCTCCACCAGACTGTCGGCGCTCAGCAGGCGGACGGCCTCTCCGGGGAAGCGCTCGGTGACTGCGGCGTTCAGCTCGTCGACCCGAGTGTTTCGCGGCGCGAGCACAGCCCGCGACGCCATCCACTCCCGGTCGCCGTGTCGCCCTGCCAGGTCATCAAACACCCAGTCAATGACAGCGTCGATATCGGCGTCCATCACCAGGTGCGGGGGCAGCTGAACAAACCCATCCTCGGGGCCCTCTGCGCGTCCCTCTCCCAGCTCGAGCAGCCAGTCACAGAACGCCCGCAGCTCTGGACCGTCCGGCCCGGCTGCCCGCCGCGCCCGCATGTTCTCCAGCAGCGGCGCCACAATGAAGTGACGCCACAGCGCTGACCGTCGCAGACAGGCGTCCACCACCTGTGCGCGGGTACCGTGCCTGAAACGGACAATAATATGCATATAAAAACGCGCCGAGACGGCCACTAATGCTAAGAAATGGCTGCTTAGCCGGCGCCCTGGTGGGGGTCTAAGCCACAGGGGAAAAACTAAAGCATAAATTTTTTCGGGAACCGTTTTTCTGCGAAACTTTTTCATCAAGGTTGTATTGTCGATTTTATCAGCGACGCATTCCGCTCGTTGAGACGCGTCAAATGAAGCATAATCTCACCTCAAAAGACCGACTACAAAATCTGACCTAGGGTCGAGGTCGTGACCCTACCGGTAAAGGTCATGTGTCATAATAACTGTCAATTTGTATCGTTTAACTGAATCCATCTGACTAACGTGTTTGCATCGCTCTAACATGTTTACTTAAAGTTATCGCAAAAACTGCTGGATGACCCGTCTTAATCTTAATCTGGAAACCTGTTGACCTTATGTGACCGGATGTAAGAAATAACTCACACGATGCACAATGGATTTATTTTCGGCCATAGCAAATTTAGCCCATATTTCTTTACTGGGCTCACTGTGTGGGCGAGTGTGAGTGTAAACTGGCGAGTGTGGTCAAAAAGCCCCTCCCACCAGGGCGAAGCCAAAGAAACCACAAAGCATGCGGTCTACGATCAATCCGCTGCGGCAGTGTGTTTACGACGCTGGCATCGATATAAATGAGTGAATACGTTTTGAAGGCATAGCGGTTGAATGTTCATGGCTCCGACTTATTTCACATGTTAAACTGCAATAATGCGATTGGGCCGAAGAGCATTATATCAGTTGCATTCAATTACACACTAATAATAACAAACGTACCACAGCTATTATAATTGTATATACATTTTTTTTCTCATACACACTGAACGCCTGTTGTTGTTAGTTACCTGATGACTGGGAGAATTTGGCGGAAATCCCCGCCCAGCACGAGGACTTTTCCGCCGAACGGCTCCTCGCTGCCAGTGACGTCACGCAGCGTGCGGTCGAACGCCTCCAGGTGGTGACGGTGGGCCATGGGGGCCTCGTCCCACACGATGAGCGCCGTCCGTCGGATGAGCTCCGCCAGCGGGCTCTGCGCGCTGATGGCGCACGTTGATGTCGCGTCCACCTGCAGCGGTGCCTTGAAACGCGAGTGGTATGTGCGCCCGCCGTCCAGCAGAGTGGCAGCAATTCCACTGAAGGCCACTGCGAGCGCTACCATACCCTGCGAGCGCACCGCCGCCAGCAGCGTGTTGAAGACGTACGTCTTTCCGGTGCCACCAGCGGCGTCCACGAACACGGCCAGCGGACGCCGCCCGTCGACGGCCGTCATTACCAGGTCGAAGACGTGGCGCTGCGGCGGCAGCAGAGTGGGCAGCTGGATGGCCACCTGGTCTCTGAGCGCTGCTGCGTCATATTCCAGCTCCTCTTGAATGAGCCGCGGCAGCTGGCGCAGCTCGGCGGCCTGCTGCAGCTCAGCTGCCCGCGCCCGCTGATCGGGCGTCACCTCCGGCAGACCGAAGTCTCGGAGCTCTTTGCCGGCCTGCTGTAGCTGCCGCTCCAGGTCCACCAGTGTTAGTGCAGCGCGCAGCTCGTCCGGCAGGTCGCGATGACGACGGCCGAAGTCATCAGACATGGCGTCCAGGTGACGCCGGAACAGCTCTGACGGATCGGCTGGTGCGCAGAAGAGCAGCAGCGTCACGAAGAGGCGCCGGATTTGAGCCGGCATCTGTGCGTGCGCCGCGTCCTCCATCGTCACCTCCCACTCGCGGTCGTCCTGCAGAAGGCCACGCAGGCAGCACGCCTCACGATAGGTGGCACAGACCACGCCGTCCACGGTGCGCAGCTCCTCAAAGGACGCCGCCCCCGCGACGTGGTGCAGCAGCACGCGGAGGTAGAACACGTCGCCGTGACGTGGTGAGAGGCTCACCACGCGGCCGATTGCCTCTGCCGCCTGCTGTTGGCGCCGTTTGCGCCACACCTTCTGGCCGGCCTGCCAGGTATACCGCGACGGGAAGTCCGGGTAGAGCAGTCGGCGGCAGTCCGGGTCGGCGGCGGCCGACTCCCGGTTATACTCCAGCCAGGCGGTGAGATGGGTGCGTCGGGCGGCCTGAGCCGCCTGCCGCTCCTGTCCCGGCTCGAAGTACACCAGCTGGTGATCCTCGAGGTGCACCTGTAGAGCGACCACGTTCGGCTGCCGCTGGCTCATCGGCATGTCGAACAGACGCCAGCAGGCTTCACTGGCACCGATCGAGCGCATGTCCTGGTACTCTGCGATCTCGTCATCGCCGCCGATCAGGTTGTCAGCGCGCACCATCTGGCGGTCCGGGCCCTTGTAGATGTACCTGAAAAGATACTTGACACTCTGCACCGAACAGCACACCTCCACGTTCACGTGAGCCTCATATTTCAGGGACAGGTATGGAGAGAAGGGTACCACCCACTGGTTGGTGATGAGCCGCCCGTCACGCACAAACTCCTGGCCGCCCTCGGCTGCCGGTCGCCGCCTGTAGACAGGGTACGGATGGTCATCCCGCCACTCTGTCTCGTTGGCGAACGGCTTGGGAAAGCCCTTGGAGCAGCGGCCGCCATCCATGCAGGCGGCCGTCGGGTTGGCGGCGCCGCACTGGCGGTGTACCATGGTACTCACCACGATCTCGTGCAGGCGGCGCGCCTGGTCTGACCTGGCTGGGTCGGGCAGTTCCGCCGTGATCACCGCGTCTACATCGTCGGCAGTCCGCGGGCGGTCCTCCTGCCGGACGATGACCAGGATATGGCCGTGCGGCAGACCTGCAGGGAAAGTAAATAATGTTTTAAGCGGCGATTGAGATAGAATAGGACCTTAAAAAATTGACTTCAGGTCAAAGTCATGTGGTGACTTTTTATGAACCAACATGACCTTTCGGGCCACTGCTGGCCATAAGCTGCACTTTGCTCATTGCAACTGGGCAGATGTTGCGATTCTGAAAAAAAATCTTGCGGTTTAGACTTGTAAGTTCGACCTGACCTAAGTGACCTGAGCGCTAAAATTATGCACACGACGTAAAATTGATGCATGATGAGCTGTATTGGTTTTCTTCACACTCCCTCCTCCCCCCCCCCCACACACACACGAACACAAACCTTTAGTGCCTACTCACCTCGTTTTTGGAACTCGACCACCATCAGCATGGAGACACAGCGTCCGAAGATGCCGCTGGTGGTGAGCTCCTTCAGCAGGGCCTTCAGCTTTAGGTGGAACACCCTGGCCACCAGATCGGGGCGGGACTGCGCATCCTGGCCGGGCAGGAGCGCCGCCTGGATCTCAGGCCAGTTTGGGTTGCAGGTGAACGTCACGAAGTACGTCGGCCTGCCGTACACTCGCACGATGGCCATGGCGTCTTGGTACCTGATTCATTGAGACAAAGGTAAAACACCAAATGAGGAAATGAAGTATCGCAAAAATCCTATCTAAAGGCTGACATATACACCTATCACAACGCGACCAATTGGTTGGGGGGAGAGAGAGAGGGGGGATGAGATTGTGTGGCTCTTTGGAATTGTGGCCTTTCGTGACCTCACGACACAAATGTGACGTCATCAGTATTCAAAATAGAGCCCTTCCGTTCTCGAGAGCCCAGAATATCCGTAGTTACATGAACACGGTCATATCATGAAAATTTCATGACCCTGACCCAAATGACCTTTGACCTGTGACCTACTTTTCGAGACCATGTTTGGCCGGAATCGCGATTCGGAGTATGTCGGCTCGCATTAGCCGCGCGTTTGCAGTCTTTTCGTGGTTTCAAGCGTTCAAACAATGTGATATGATGTTGGTCCCAGGCATTAGGGTGGGTATCAAAGTCACCTGAAGGTCAGGTCAGGTCATTGACCTTTGATGACCTCGGCTCACTTTTCGAGTTTTACATGTTTCGAGGCTAGCTATTCTTTGGAGCTGAATTCGAATTTAGCGACCATTTGAACATGTACGAAGTAGTTTTGGTGCCTTCGGATTTCGGAACATGTTATGAAGCTGACAGAGACGGTTGACACCTACCGCGAATACCCGGCAGAACACCTACTGGTTGACCTGACCTGACCTGACCCGACCTGACCTTAATGCATGAAGACATCATTGCGATCAAAACTAATATGATATTCGAGATAACCACCCCGGAAAACCCCATAACAGCCACACTTTACGACGTTCTAACAGGTCCCGGTTTTCCCGACTTTTGGGTAATTGAACTGACCTCAGAGGTCACCATTTGACCTATGACCTTAAAACCGGGTACCGTTGGCTTCGTCTCGTAACGACCTACACGATGTTTTTTTCGGCGAGGCTCTATTTGTAACTAAAGTCATTTGACATGACCTGGTGACCTGACCTTGAGTGATCTTGGTATGCAATTTTCACAACACATGCAGAATAGATGCATTATGATGTGTACCAAAAACGGTGGCAACAATTTTTGAGATATTCACGAAAAACCCCAGCGGGGCGGGGGGGGGGGGCTGTTCAAAATCACACTTTCCCCCCCCCCCCCCAACAGGGCACGGGTTAAACATTTGATTCAACAACCGATTTCTACATAATAAGCAATGTAACGCGCTCGTAAATAATTCACCTGCGCTGGTAGTACCGGGGCCCGCCGGTGAAGGAAGCCGGCAGGATGACACGCTGACCGACGCGGTCTCCGCCGGCCAGCTCCCTTTCGGCGTCCCCCGGCAGCGCGTCCTGGAGGCGCTGGTACAGCTCGGCACGCAGGCCGGCCTGGTTCCGAGCCAGGTACAGCAGACGCTGGGTCTCTACGCGCGCAAAAGCCATGCACACGTACTCCTGAAACAGGCGTCCTGCGCGGAACAGTGAGTCATCGAGGTCGGGTCGCAGCTGCAGCCGATGAGCGTAGTACTGCATCAGCGACACGCCCCTCACGTCCCCGCGCCCGTTTGCCACCGCCTGCCGTAGGTCGGGCTGCCAGCCGTCTGTGCCAAACGGCAGAAGGAGCACAAAGTGCAGAGCCTCAAACGCCCGGTGCGTCTCATTTACCGTCTGGAGGAACGGACCTTCGGCATCGGCACGGCGACGCAGCACGATGTCCTGATGGACGGGCTCCTCGTCCATCAGCACGGCCACCTCCCGGAACCCCTCGGCGCGGTTGTACCGTCGGGGGTGCTGGTCGGCCGGGCGGGCGTCGGCACTTACCACCAGTCTCTGCTGCTGAACCTCCTCCTCCGGCAGCTCGGCGGCGTGGATAAAGTCCTGCACATAGGGATTTACCTGACGCAGCAGGACCTGCAGCTGTTCGAGCAGCGTCAGCAGGCGCGCCCGCTCCGGCTCCCGGGTGCCGCGGGGCAGCGGCACGTGTCCTAGACGCAGCGCGGCCTCGGCCGCCGGGTCGTCACAGTCCGGGTCATTCACATAAATCTGGGCGAACGACGGCCGCTCCCCGTCTCTGGCCTGCAGCGGACCGACGCGGTGGTACAACCTACCTTGAATGATCACTGATGGTGCATACCCACCGTCCGCCGGCCTCACCTCCCGTGTCATCATAGACGCCAGCGACAGCGCCGTGTTCAGGCGCCGGGAGTGCTGTCTGAATGTGCGTGCCTCCAGCGTGTCGCCCGTCCACAGTTCACGGAGCAGCGGTGGCGGGGCGGGCAGGGGATCTAGGTTTACCTTTCCCCCCGAACAGCACAGAGTGGCCCGCTCCTCTCGCCAGAGGAGGGCGCCGCAGTGCGGACATACCGTGTCGCGTGCCCCCGTGTCGAGCCTGGCCACCGGCTGGCGACCGGACAGCACAGAGTCGGCGTCACAGGCGGCTCGATTGGCCCGGTCGACTCTGCGGCGCCCCTCCATGTGGCCCCTCGCGTCGGCCGCCCGTTCCGCGTCACGTACCTCGTTGGGCATGTCAGCCCGTCGCTGTCGCTGCCTCTCGGCCTCTGCCAGGCGCCCAGCGTCATCGAGGGCGGCACGCCGCTGTCGCTGCCTTTCAGCGTCCGCTTCTCTCTCGGCGTCATCCATGACAGCCCTTCGCTGTCGCTGCCGTTCAGCGTGCGCTTCTCTCTCAGCGTCATCCATGGCGGCCCGCCGCTGTCGCTGCCGTTCGGCGTCCGCTTCTCTTTGTGCCTCATCGAAGGCCGCCCGTCGCTGTCTTTCCCGCTCGGCGTTACGGAGCGCCTCGGCCTCCCTCCTGGCCTGAGCCATCCGTTCACGCCGCCGGCGCTGGGCCGCGGCATTTGCCGCCCGAGCAGCACTGCCACGGTCATGACGCGGCATGGCTGTCTAAGTTAGCTGGGTAAAAGTGCAGACAGTAGATGATGCTTTTGGACAACTTATGAGTAATCAAGCTAACGGCAGGTATGGTATCTACCCGAATGACTCGAATTACTCAATCAAATAACTCCTCGCAAAGTTTCAATGATCAGCCGTTGAGCAAGGAAATTCACATCAGGGCTTACTGAGACAATCAAGTGAGCGCAGATCATACGCACAAATAGGCGCAAAATTTCACTCAAACGATCGCCTCTCGAAAAGTCAATAGTCATCCCAACAGCGAAACATATTACTCGAGCCTGTGGTGCATTCACTCACAGACTGCTCTTGCTGAAATTGTTTACCATTGTTGCGTGTCCCGTTGCTATGCGACAAATCAAGGTCGTGGCTAAAAAGGGAACTAAAATTTTGATCAAGTTTTCATAAATAAATCTCTCACGCTATGCAAATAAAATTTTAGCTTGAAGTGTACCTACTTAAATATCTAAAATGTTATATAAGGAATCATATGAGTTATATGCGTAAAACACTTGCTCTCTCCATATTAAAATTTCCGTCATATCGTTACCGAGATCTGAGTTACTCCGGTATTGGAGCTCAATCAGGTCAGTCCGCTCTGGCGCGATCGGTAGCGCATCCGGCTTTAAGCTCTTAGGTCCCGGGTTCGATTCCCGGGCGGGCTGTGGTACTTTTCTTTATCGACGCAATCAATTAAAATTCCTTCGTAAACAGCGTGACGCTAGCGAAACACGGTCGTATGCTTGAGTCATTTTCACATAAGTTTTTTGACTTTTCGATAATATTTTGGGTGGATATTGGTCAGAAAAGAATGCTCTTTCCGAATATGTAGGTTTCATAGCGATTGATCAGCGTTTTCAATACGTTTTGATGTTGTAAAGGACATCGCGCTTCGCGCGAAATAAATTTTTAATTTAATTTTTCAATATTAAAGAAATGGTACGGATCGTCACTTTTTATTTGCTTTCCTATTATTACACGTACATTTGTCTGCAAAATGATACAACACCGATTTCATTCCGTCAAGCCGTTTTCCAGCGACATCGGTTTTCTTCCCACAATGCATGAAATCGGTCATTTTTTAACAACCGGGGGTGCTATCTTGCACGTGGCGCGTGCTATACTATGAAACCATATCAATACGCTAGGCCCATCTCTCCTCTATCCAGTGGTGGCAACCGCATGTCTCTACGACCTCGTTTCGCCGAGTAATAAGCTCGGGAAAGGAGCGCTGCAGGCCCAATTTTCGTCCGATCTGCATGTCAGCCAGCCCCGTGTTAACCGTATGAGAGCACCCTTTTGCACGTGCTGACGGCGCACCCCTGGTGCGATCAGGGGTGCGCCGTATCGCCCAAACATGGCCTAGATGGCCATGTTTGGGCGATAACTGTATAGATTCGATAGATATTGTTAATGGGGGCATTAGTTTGGGTGTATGAGGTTATATTTTTATTTGTATGAGCTAGGTGAAGTTTGACATTTGGTTTTAACTGAACTGTATGGTATGCTGGTGCTGATTACCCGGGGTTGTTTTAGTCTTTCGGATGTTGGGCCCTTATGCACTCAAACTTAACATAACCTACAAATATACATACCCTACCTCTACCCTACCCTACCCTACCCTACCCTACCCTACCCTACCCTACCCTACCCTACCCTACCCTACCCTACCCTACCCTACCCTACCCTACCCTACCCTACCCTACCCTACCCTACCCTACCCTACCCTACCCACACCTTACTCATAACCTACACGTAGTTACCCTTCTCATACTCGATTAAAGTAACGTACCAAATTTGAGCGCGATCGGCCCAGCCGTTCTTGAGATATCAAACTGGCCCACTGCACGTGCGCACGCGCTGAGACTCCAGATGACTTGTGCCAGCCACCTTTCTAAACTGTTCCTATCAGTATACAAAATTTGAGAGAAATCGGCCCAGCCGTTCTTGAGATGTAGAAGCGGACCCCTCACGTGCGCACGTGCAATCGATCCACCCTACCTGTCACACATGACCATGCATCGCCAGATGAGTGCCCCCTCCACCCACAGTCCAAGTTTCAGCGCAATCGGCCCAGTAGCAGCTGAGTTATTCCTAGTACAAAAATGTGCTGTTTACTGGTAGGCGCTTATTTTCAGTGTTTGGGATTCCCCTTGGCGGGCGGTGCATTGCAGCCCATGCTTTGATAGCTATTGTCAAAAGTTGAATGACTTGCCGGCCATAAGCCATCGATCGGATTTTGTCGAAAAATACCGGTAACGTTAACAAAACACGGTCACATGCTTGAGTCATTTTCACAAAAGTTTATTGACTTTTCGATAATATTTTGGGTGGATATTGGTCAGAAAAGAATGCTCTTTCCGAATATGTAGGTTTCATAGCGATTGATCAGCGTTTTCAATACGTTTTGATGTTGTAAAGGACGTCGCGCTACGCGCGAATCAAATTTTCAAATTAATTTTTCATTATTAAGGAAATGGTACGGATCATCAGTTTTTGTTTGCTATTCTCTGATTACACATACATTTGTCTACAAAATGATACAACACCGATTTCATTCCGTCAAGCCGTTTTCCAGCAGCATCGATTTTCTCTCCACAATGCACGAAATCGGTCATTTTTTCACAACCGTGGGTTTTACCTTGCACGTGTCGCGTGCTGTACTATGAAACCATGTCAATACGCTAGTTCCATCTCTCCTCTATCCAGTGGTGAAAACCGCTTCTCGCTGCGCCCACCCGTTGCCGACTTATACAGCCGGGACGCAGGCGCCGCAGGCCGGTTTTCGTACGATGGTTCGTTTTGACCGTTTCCGTGTTAACCCTATGGCGCACGCGAGCGCGTGCTGACGGCGCACCCCTGGTCGATCACGCCCAAATTTTAATACAAGGCCGCCCACGCCCACAGATTCGACATGCCAAATTTCACGTCGCTACGCGGCGCCTTGCAGGCGCAATAAGACACATAAGTCATGACACACGGATGCACGTCGTACAGACATGTTATAAATCATAATATAGACTAGATGGCATATTTGTGCGCTATAACTGTGCGTTTTGATAGATGCATTTTGATGGGGCATAGTTGGGTGTGGGAACTTGTGATTTTTTATTTTGTCTTATTTGTCAGAGTTGGATATTTTTTTGAACGCATGTTATGCCGGTGCTGGTGTTGGTGTTAGAGCCTTTCTCATGTTTGCCTTTAACGAACTCAAAGCTACCCTAACCTAACCTACCCATACCCTACCTTACTAATAACTGACACATAGTTACCCTTCTCATACTCGATTAAAGTAATGTACCAAATTTGAGCGCAATCGGCCCAGCCGTTCTTGATATAAAAGCGGCCCGCTGCACGTGCGCACGCGCTAACTGAGACTCCAGATGACTTGTGCCAGCCGCCTTTCTAAATTGTCCCCAACAGTGAACAAAATTTGAGCGAAATCGGCCCAGCCGTTCTTGAGATGTATAAGTGGACCCCTCACGTGCGCACGTGCAATCGATCCACCCTACCTGTCACACATGACCATGCATCGCCAGGTGAGTGCCCCCTCCACCCACAGTCCAAGTTTCAGCGCAATCGGCCCAGTAGTAGCTGAGTTACCAGTACAATAATGTGCTGTTTATTGGTAGGCGCTTATTTTCAGTGTTTGGAATTCCCCTTGGCGGGCGGTGCATTGCAGCCCATGCTTTGATAGCTATTGTCAAAAGTTGAATGACTTGCCGGCCATAAGCCATCGATCGGATTTTGTCGAAAAATACCTGTAACGTTAACAAATCACGGTCGTCTGTTTGAGTCATTTTCACAAAAGTTTATTGACTTTTCGATAATGTTTTGGGTGGATATTGGTCAGAAAAGAATGCTCTTTCCGAATATGTAGGTTTCTTAGCGATTGATCAGCGTTTTCAATACGTTTTGATGTTGTAAAGGACGTCGCGCTCCGCGCGAATCAAATTTTCAAATTAATTTTTCATTATTAAGGAAATGGTACGGAGCATCAGTTTTTGTTTGCTATTATCTGATTACACATACATTTATCTGCAAAATGATACAACTTCGATTTAATTCCGTCAAGCCGTTTTCCAGCGGCATCGATTTTCCCGTCACAATGCATGAAATCGGTCATTTTTTCACAACCGGGGGTGCTGTCTTGCACGTGGCGCGTGCTATACTATGCAACCATGTCAATACGCTAGGCCCATCTCTCCTCTATCCAGTGGTGGAAACCCCACCTCGCTACGGCAATCTGTCGCCGAGTTTTGGGCCCGGGAAGCGGGCGCCGCAGGCCGGTTTTCGCCCGATCTTCGATTTGACCGTTTCCCGTGTTAACCCTATGGCGCACGCGAGCGCGTGCTGACGGCGCACCCCTGGGCCGATCACCCCCAAATTTTAATACAAAGGCCGCCCACGCCCACAGATTCGACATGCCAAATTTCACGTCGCTACGCGGCGCCTTGCAGGCGCAATAAGACACATAAGTCATGACACACGGATGCACGTCGTACAGACAACTTATAATTCAATATAGACTAGATGGCCATGTTTGCGCGATAACTGTATAGATTCGATAGATATTGTTAATGGGGGCATTAGTTTGGGTGTATGAGGTTATTTTTATTTGTATGAGCTATGTGAAGTTTGACATTTGGTTTTAATTGAACTGTATGGTATGCTGGTGCTGATTACCGGGTTGTTTGAGTCTTTCGGATGTTGGGCCCTTATGCACTCAAATTTAACATACACTACAATACCCTGCCCTACCCAGGATGGATGGATGGATGAACGCGATAACTGTACGTTTCGATGGCTATTGTTCAATGGGGCCATTAGTTTGATGTATGAGGTAATATTTTTATTTGTATGAGTTAGGTGAAATTTGATTCTTTAAACTGTATGGTATGCTGGTGCTGATTACGGGTTGTTTGAGTCCTTCGCATGCTGGCCCCTTATGCACTCAACCTTACCATACGCTACACTGCCCTACCCTACCCAGAAGCTCTACTCAACACATACCAAACCATACTTTATTTCTTGCCTTACCCGTAAGACGCTGGTTGTATCAGTCACCATCGCGACTAAGAAGATGCTGTCGGAGAATCCAGCGCAGCGCTCGTGCGTCCTCTTGTCTTCCTCCGGGCTGACACTAAGCCATGCCGTGATAAGGAGTGGAAGCAGCTGCAGTGCGCAGGTGACAGCACATGACATGTTTCTGCAACGTAATCAAATCTAGTGAATACAACAGTGAAATACTTACGTGTCGCTCCGTGTGGCTATTAGCTTTTACCCCGCAACCCGCCGCGTGGAGGCTGCCACATCGGGTTGCGTCTCTATTTAACGCCCGAGACCCCTCACCGGGTGCAGAGCGCACACCTCTGGTGAGGGAAGACACGGCGGCCGTGGGCAGCGGCAATAAGGCCCCCCGAGAAGTACTCGGTGTGTGCTACTCGCAGCCGATCGTATAGCTGGAGGCAAACGCCCATTGTTAGATGTGATCTCAAATATCAAAATATATCATCAAATATCAAATATATCATCAGAGCATATCAAACATGTTTTATAACATGCCACTCGATACATTGATTTATCCTCAAAATATAAGTTGCGCTCGCGCATTGGAGGTCACCAAAGCCAGTTGCGGCATTATGTTAATGTGTAAATTTTCCACTTGGCGGCGCATTGGCTCGCCAGGATTGATCCGTCCTGCATCACGGTCGGCCGGCCGTTTTCTCCTCGTTGCTCCTCGCTCCTCCTCTCCACGTTGCTCGTAGCGCTCTGGCTACCCGTCGCCTCTGCGACCCGCTGATCTACCGGCCATCACCTCGGCCCATCACCTCCGTGTACACCACATTGGGTGTTGCGCCTTGGCCACCTCTGGGCAGCGCGATCCTCAGATCCGCCGGCCGGCCGACCCGCGATGCAGCCACGTACAGCTGCCCGTGGCTGAATACTGGCTCCTCCAGAAAGACCGCGACCCGACCGAGCGTCTGCCCCTGGGCTTTGTTCACCGTCATGGCGAAACCTGGCCGCACGGGGAACTGGCGACGCTCCCAGCGGAAGGGAAACGCGTCATCCGGGGGCTGGAGTGGGAGCCGTGGAATAAGCACTTGCCTTCCGGCGTTTTTGCCGCAGGCGATGGTGGCCTCCATGAGTCGCGGGCTGATGATACGACCAGCGATAAGTCGCGTGCCATTGCACAGTCCGTCAGTGGCGGACAGATTACGAAGTAGCATGAGTGGCATGCCTGGCTTGATCATCAAGCAGTGAGGTGGGAAGCCGGGAGCGCACAGAGTGTTTAGATACTCATGTGGAATATCCAGCTGCTCGGCCTCCTCCACCAGACTGTCGGCGCTCAGCAGGCGGACGGCCTCTCCGGGGAAGCGCTCGGTGACTGCGGCGTTCAGCTCGTCGACCCGAGTGTTTCGCGGCGCGAGCACAGCCCGCGACGCCATCCACTCCCGGTCGCCGTGTCGCCCTGCCAGGTCATCAAACACCCAGTCAATGACAGCGTCGATATCGGCGTCCATCACCAGGTGCGGGGGCAGCTGAACAAACCCATCCTCGGGGCCCTCTGCGCGTCCCTCTCCCAGCTCGAGCAGCCAGTCACAGAACGCCCGCAGCTCTGGACCGTCCGGCCCGGCTGCCCGCCGCGCCCGCATGTTCTCCAGCAGCGGCGCCACAATGAAGTGACGCCACAGCGCTGACCGTCGCAGACAGGCGTCCACCACCTGTGCGCGGGTACCGTGCCTGAAACGGACAATAATATGCATATAAAAACGCGCCGAGACGGCCACTAATGCTAAGAAATGGCTGCTTAGCCGGCGCCCTGGTGGGGGTCTAAGCCACAGGGGAAAAACTAAAGCATAAATTTTTTCGGGAACCGTTTTTCTGCGAAACTTTTTCATCAAGGTTGTATTGTCGATTTTATCAGCGACGCATTCCGCTCGTTGAGACGCGTCAAATGAAGCATAATCTCACCTCAAAAGACCGACTACAAAATCTGACCTAGGGTCGAGGTCGTGACCCTACCGGTAAAGGTCATGTGTCATAATAACTGTCAATTTGTATCGTTTAACTGAATCCATCTGACTAACGTGTTTGCATCGCTCTAACATGTTTACTTAAAGTTATCGCAAAAACTGCTGGATGACCCGTCTTAATCTTAATCTGGAAACCTGTTGACCTTATGTGACCGGATGTAAGAAATAACTCACACGATGCACAATGGATTTATTTTCGGCCATAGCAAATTTAGCCCATATTTCTTTACTGGGCTCACTGTGTGGGCGAGTGTGAGTGTAAACTGGCGAGTGTGGTCAAAAAGCCCCTCCCACCAGGGCGAAGCCAAAGAAACCACAAAGCATGCGGTCTACGATCAATCCGCTGCGGCAGTGTGTTTACGACGCTGGCATCGATATAAATGAGTGAATACGTTTTGAAGGCATAGCGGTTGAATGTTCATGGCTCCGACTTATTTCACATGTTAAACTGCAATAATGCGATTGGGCCGAAGAGCATTATATCAGTTGCATTCAATTACACACTAATAATAACAAACGTACCACAGCTATTATAATTGTATATACATTTTTTTTCTCATACACACTGAACGCCTGTTGTTGTTAGTTACCTGATGACTGGGAGAATTT
Source organism: Amphibalanus amphitrite (assembly GCF_019059575.1). Lineage (NCBI taxonomy): Eukaryota > Metazoa > Arthropoda > Thecostraca > Balanomorpha > Balanidae > Amphibalanus > Amphibalanus amphitrite. Next base: position 17,982 of record NW_024883714.1, read on the forward strand.
GGCGGAAATCCCCGCCCAGCACGAGGACTTTTCCGCCGAACGGCTCCTCGCTGCCAGTGACGTCACGCAGCGTGCGGTCGAACGCCTCCAGGTGGTGACGGTGGGCCATGGGGGCCTCGTCCCACACGATGAGCGCCGTCCGTCGGATGAGCTCCGCCAGCGGGCTCTGCGCGCTGATGGCGCACGTTGATGTCGCGTCCACCTGCAGCGGTGCCTTGAAACGCGAGTGGTATGTGCGCCCGCCGTCCAGCAGAGTGGCAGCAATTCCACTGAAGGCCACTGCGAGCGCTACCATACCCTGCGAGCGCACCGCCGCCAGCAGCGTGTTGAAGACGTACGTCTTTCCGGTGCCACCAGCGGCGTCCACGAACACGGCCAGCGGACGCCGCCCGTCGACGGCCGTCATTACCAGGTCGAAGACGTGGCGCTGCGGCGGCAGCAGAGTGGGCAGCTGGATGGCCACCTGGTCTCTGAGCGCTGCTGCGTCATATTCCAGCTCCTCTTGAATGAGCCGCGGCAGCTGGCGCAGCTCGGCGGCCTGCTGCAGCTCAGCTGCCCGCGCCCGCTGATCGGGCGTCACCTCCGGCAGACCGAAGTCTCGGAGCTCTTTGCCGGCCTGCTGTAGCTGCCGCTCCAGGTCCACCAGTGTTAGTGCAGCGCGCAGCTCGTCCGGCAGGTCGCGATGACGACGGCCGAAGTCATCAGACATGGCGTCCAGGTGACGCCGGAACAGCTCTGACGGATCGGCTGGTGCGCAGAAGAGCAGCAGCGTCACGAAGAGGCGCCGGATTTGAGCCGGCATCTGTGCGTGCGCCGCGTCCTCCATCGTCACCTCCCACTCGCGGTCGTCCTGCAGAAGGCCACGCAGGCAGCACGCCTCACGATAGGTGGCACAGACCACGCCGTCCACGGTGCGCAGCTCCTCAAAGGACGCCGCCCCCGCGACGTGGTGCAGCAGCACGCGGAGGTAGAACACGTCGCCGTGACGTGGTGAGAGGCTCACCACGCGGCCGATTGCCTCTGCCGCCTGCTGTTGGCGCCGTTTGCGCCACACCTTCTGGCCGGCCTGCCAGGTATACCGCGACGGGAAGTCCGGGTAGAGCAGTCGGCGGCAGTCCGGGTCGGCGGCGGCCGACTCCCGGTTATACTCCAGCCAGGCGGTGAGATGGGTGCGTCGGGCGGCCTGAGCCGCCTGCCGCTCCTGTCCCGGCTCGAAGTACACCAGCTGGTGATCCTCGAGGTGCACCTGTAGAGCGACCACGTTCGGCTGCCGCTGGCTCATCGGCATGTCGAACAGACGCCAGCAGGCTTCACTGGCACCGATCGAGCGCATGTCCTGGTACTCTGCGATCTCGTCATCGCCGCCGATCAGGTTGTCAGCGCGCACCATCTGGCGGTCCGGGCCCTTGTAGATGTACCTGAAAAGATACTTGACACTCTGCACCGAACAGCACACCTCCACGTTCACGTGAGCCTCATATTTCAGGGACAGGTATGGAGAGAAGGGTACCACCCACTGGTTGGTGATGAGCCGCCCGTCACGCACAAACTCCTGGCCGCCCTCGGCTGCCGGTCGCCGCCTGTAGACAGGGTACGGATGGTCATCCCGCCACTCTGTCTCGTTGGCGAACGGCTTGGGAAAGCCCTTGGAGCAGCGGCCGCCATCCATGCAGGCGGCCGTCGGGTTGGCGGCGCCGCACTGGCGGTGTACCATGGTACTCACCACGATCTCGTGCAGGCGGCGCGCCTGGTCTGACCTGGCTGGGTCGGGCAGTTCCGCCGTGATCACCGCGTCTACATCGTCGGCAGTCCGCGGGCGGTCCTCCTGCCGGACGATGACCAGGATATGGCCGTGCGGCAGACCTGCAGGGAAAGTAAATAATGTTTTAAGCGGCGATTGAGATAGAATAGGACCTTAAAAAATTGACTTCAGGTCAAAGTCATGTGGTGACTTTTTATGAACCAACATGACCTTTCGGGCCACTGCTGGCCATAAGCTGCACTTTGCTCATTGCAACTGGGCAGATGTTGCGATTCTGAAAAAAAATCTTGCGGTTTAGACTTGTAAGTTCGACCTGACCTAAGTGACCTGAGCGCTAAAATTATGCACACGACGTAAAATTGATGCATGATGAGCTGTATTGGTTTTCTTCACACTCCCTCCTCCCCCCCCCCCCACACACACACGAACACAAACCTTTAGTGCCTACTCACCTCGTTTTTGGAACTCGACCACCATCAGCATGGAGACACAGCGTCCGAAGATGCCGCTGGTGGTGAGCTCCTTCAGCAGGGCCTTCAGCTTTAGGTGGAACACCCTGGCCACCAGATCGGGGCGGGACTGCGCATCCTGGCCGGGCAGGAGCGCCGCCTGGATCTCAGGCCAGTTTGGGTTGCAGGTGAACGTCACGAAGTACGTCGGCCTGCCGTACACTCGCACGATGGCCATGGCGTCTTGGTACCTGATTCATTGAGACAAAGGTAAAACACCAAATGAGGAAATGAAGTATCGCAAAAATCCTATCTAAAGGCTGACATATACACCTATCACAACGCGACCAATTGGTTGGGGGGAGAGAGAGAGGGGGGATGAGATTGTGTGGCTCTTTGGAATTGTGGCCTTTCGTGACCTCACGACACAAATGTGACGTCATCAGTATTCAAAATAGAGCCCTTCCGTTCTCGAGAGCCCAGAATATCCGTAGTTACATGAACACGGTCATATCATGAAAATTTCATGACCCTGACCCAAATGACCTTTGACCTGTGACCTACTTTTCGAGACCATGTTTGGCCGGAATCGCGATTCGGAGTATGTCGGCTCGCATTAGCCGCGCGTTTGCAGTCTTTTCGTGGTTTCAAGCGTTCAAACAATGTGATATGATGTTGGTCCCAGGCATTAGGGTGGGTATCAAAGTCACCTGAAGGTCAGGTCAGGTCATTGACCTTTGATGACCTCGGCTCACTTTTCGAGTTTTACATGTTTCGAGGCTAGCTATTCTTTGGAGCTGAATTCGAATTTAGCGACCATTTGAACATGTACGAAGTAGTTTTGGTGCCTTCGGATTTCGGAACATGTTATGAAGCTGACAGAGACGGTTGACACCTACCGCGAATACCCGGCAGAACACCTACTGGTTGACCTGACCTGACCTGACCCGACCTGACCTTAATGCATGAAGACATCATTGCGATCAAAACTAATATGATATTCGAGATAACCACCCCGGAAAACCCCATAACAGCCACACTTTACGACGTTCTAACAGGTCCCGGTTTTCCCGACTTTTGGGTAATTGAACTGACCTCAGAGGTCACCATTTGACCTATGACCTTAAAACCGGGTACCGTTGGCTTCGTCTCGTAACGACCTACACGATGTTTTTTTCGGCGAGGCTCTATTTGTAACTAAAGTCATTTGACATGACCTGGTGACCTGACCTTGAGTGATCTTGGTATGCAATTTTCACAACACATGCAGAATAGATGCATTATGATGTGTACCAAAAACGGTGGCAACAATTTTTGAGATATTCACGAAAAACCCCAGCGGGGCGGGGGGGGGGGGCTGTTCAAAATCACACTTTCCCCCCCCCCCCCAACAGGGCACGGGTTAAACATTTGATTCAACAACCGATTTCTACATAATAAGCAATGTAACGCGCTCGTAAATAATTCACCTGCGCTGGTAGTACCGGGGCCCGCCGGTGAAGGAAGCCGGCAGGATGACACGCTGACCGACGCGGTCTCCGCCGGCCAGCTCCCTTTCGGCGTCCCCCGGCAGCGCGTCCTGGAGGCGCTGGTACAGCTCGGCACGCAGGCCGGCCTGGTTCCGAGCCAGGTACAGCAGACGCTGGGTCTCTACGCGCGCAAAAGCCATGCACACGTACTCCTGAAACAGGCGTCCTGCGCGGAACAGTGAGTCATCGAGGTCGGGTCGCAGCTGCAGCCGATGAGCGTAGTACTGCATCAGCGACACGCCCCTCACGTCCCCGCGCCCGTTTGCCACCGCCTGCCGTAGGTCGGGCTGCCAGCCGTCTGTGCCAAACGGCAGAAGGAGCACAAAGTGCAGAGCCTCAAACGCCCGGTGCGTCTCATTTACCGTCTGGAGGAACGGACCTTCGGCATCGGCACGGCGACGCAGCACGATGTCCTGATGGACGGGCTCCTCGTCCATCAGCACGGCCACCTCCCGGAACCCCTCGGCGCGGTTGTACCGTCGGGGGTGCTGGTCGGCCGGGCGGGCGTCGGCACTTACCACCAGTCTCTGCTGCTGAACCTCCTCCTCCGGCAGCTCGGCGGCGTGGATAAAGTCCTGCACATAGGGATTTACCTGACGCAGCAGGACCTGCAGCTGTTCGAGCAGCGTCAGCAGGCGCGCCCGCTCCGGCTCCCGGGTGCCGCGGGGCAGCGGCACGTGTCCTAGACGCAGCGCGGCCTCGGCCGCCGGGTCGTCACAGTCCGGGTCATTCACATAAATCTGGGCGAACGACGGCCGCTCCCCGTCTCTGGCCTGCAGCGGACCGACGCGGTGGTACAACCTACCTTGAATGATCACTGATGGTGCATACCCACCGTCCGCCGGCCTCACCTCCCGTGTCATCATAGACGCCAGCGACAGCGCCGTGTTCAGGCGCCGGGAGTGCTGTCTGAATGTGCGTGCCTCCAGCGTGTCGCCCGTCCACAGTTCACGGAGCAGCGGTGGCGGGGCGGGCAGGGGATCTAGGTTTACCTTTCCCCCCGAACAGCACAGAGTGGCCCGCTCCTCTCGCCAGAGGAGGGCGCCGCAGTGCGGACATACCGTGTCGCGTGCCCCCGTGTCGAGCCTGGCCACCGGCTGGCGACCGGACAGCACAGAGTCGGCGTCACAGGCGGCTCGATTGGCCCGGTCGACTCTGCGGCGCCCCTCCATGTGGCCCCTCGCGTCGGCCGCCCGTTCCGCGTCACGTACCTCGTTGGGCATGTCAGCCCGTCGCTGTCGCTGCCTCTCGGCCTCTGCCAGGCGCCCAGCGTCATCGAGGGCGGCACGCCGCTGTCGCTGCCTTTCAGCGTCCGCTTCTCTCTCGGCGTCATCCATGACAGCCCTTCGCTGTCGCTGCCGTTCAGCGTGCGCTTCTCTCTCAGCGTCATCCATGGCGGCCCGCCGCTGTCGCTGCCGTTCGGCGTCCGCTTCTCTTTGTGCCTCATCGAAGGCCGCCCGTCGCTGTCTTTCCCGCTCGGCGTTACGGAGCGCCTCGGCCTCCCTCCTGGCCTGAGCCATCCGTTCACGCCGCCGGCGCTGGGCCGCGGCATTTGCCGCCCGAGCAGCACTGCCACGGTCATGACGCGGCATGGCTGTCTAAGTTAGCTGGGTAAAAGTGCAGACAGTAGATGATGCTTTTGGACAACTTATGAGTAATCAAGCTAACGGCAGGTATGGTATCTACCCGAATGACTCGAATTACTCAATCAAATAACTCCTCGCAAAGTTTCAATGATCAGCCGTTGAGCAAGGAAATTCACATCAGGGCTTACTGAGACAATCAAGTGAGCGCAGATCATACGCACAAATAGGCGCAAAATTTCACTCAAACGATCGCCTCTCGAAAAGTCAATAGTCATCCCAACAGCGAAACATATTACTCGAGCCTGTGGTGCATTCACTCACAGACTGCTCTTGCTGAAATTGTTTACCATTGTTGCGTGTCCCGTTGCTATGCGACAAATCAAGGTCGTGGCTAAAAAGGGAACTAAAATTTTGATCAAGTTTTCATAAATAAATCTCTCACGCTATGCAAATAAAATTTTAGCTTGAAGTGTACCTACTTAAATATCTAAAATGTTATATAAGGAATCATATGAGTTATATGCGTAAAACACTTGCTCTCTCCATATTAAAATTTCCGTCATATCGTTACCGAGATCTGAGTTACTCCGGTATTGGAGCTCAATCAGGTCAGTCCGCTCTGGCGCGATCGGTAGCGCATCCGGCTTTAAGCTCTTAGGTCCCGGGTTCGATTCCCGGGCGGGCTGTGGTACTTTTCTTTATCGACGCAATCAATTAAAATTCCTTCGTAAACAGCGTGACGCTAGCGAAACACGGTCGTATGCTTGAGTCATTTTCACATAAGTTTTTTGACTTTTCGATAATATTTTGGGTGGATATTGGTCAGAAAAGAATGCTCTTTCCGAATATGTAGGTTTCATAGCGATTGATCAGCGTTTTCAATACGTTTTGATGTTGTAAAGGACATCGCGCTTCGCGCGAAATAAATTTTTAATTTAATTTTTCAATATTAAAGAAATGGTACGGATCGTCACTTTTTATTTGCTTTCCTATTATTACACGTACATTTGTCTGCAAAATGATACAACACCGATTTCATTCCGTCAAGCCGTTTTCCAGCGACATCGGTTTTCTTCCCACAATGCATGAAATCGGTCATTTTTTAACAACCGGGGGTGCTATCTTGCACGTGGCGCGTGCTATACTATGAAACCATATCAATACGCTAGGCCCATCTCTCCTCTATCCAGTGGTGGCAACCGCATGTCTCTACGACCTCGTTTCGCCGAGTAATAAGCTCGGGAAAGGAGCGCTGCAGGCCCAATTTTCGTCCGATCTGCATGTCAGCCAGCCCCGTGTTAACCGTATGAGAGCACCCTTTTGCACGTGCTGACGGCGCACCCCTGGTGCGATCAGGGGTGCGCCGTATCGCCCAAACATGGCCTAGATGGCCATGTTTGGGCGATAACTGTATAGATTCGATAGATATTGTTAATGGGGGCATTAGTTTGGGTGTATGAGGTTATATTTTTATTTGTATGAGCTAGGTGAAGTTTGACATTTGGTTTTAACTGAACTGTATGGTATGCTGGTGCTGATTACCCGGGGTTGTTTTAGTCTTTCGGATGTTGGGCCCTTATGCACTCAAACTTAACATAACCTACAAATATACATACCCTACCTCTACCCTACCCTACCCTACCCTACCCTACCCTACCCTACCCTACCCTACCCTACCCTACCCTACCCTACCCTACCCTACCCTACCCTACCCTACCCTACCCTACCCTACCCTACCCTACCCTACCCTACCCACACCCTACCTTACTCATAACCTACACGTAGTTACCCTTCTCATACTCGATTAAAGTAACGTACCAAATTTGAGCGCGATCGGCCCAGCCGTTCTTGAGATATCAAACTGGCCCACTGCACGTGCGCACGCGCTGAGACTCCAGATGACTTGTGCCAGCCACCTTTCTAAACTGTTCCTATCAGTATACAAAATTTGAGAGAAATCGGCCCAGCCGTTCTTGAGATGTAGAAGCGGACCCCTCACGTGCGCACGTGCAATCGATCCACCCTACCTGTCACACATGACCATGCATCGCCAGATGAGTGCCCCCTCCACCCACAGTCCAAGTTTCAGCGCAATCGGCCCAGTAGCAGCTGAGTTATTCCTAGTACAAAAATGTGCTGTTTACTGGTAGGCGCTTATTTTCAGTGTTTGGGATTCCCCTTGGCGGGCGGTGCATTGCAGCCCATGCTTTGATAGCTATTGTCAAAAGTTGAATGACTTGCCGGCCATAAGCCATCGATCGGATTTTGTCGAAAAATACCGGTAACGTTAACAAAACACGGTCACATGCTTGAGTCATTTTCACAAAAGTTTATTGACTTTTCGATAATATTTTGGGTGGATATTGGTCAGAAAAGAATGCTCTTTCCGAATATGTAGGTTTCATAGCGATTGATCAGCGTTTTCAATACGTTTTGATGTTGTAAAGGACGTCGCGCTACGCGCGAATCAAATTTTCAAATTAATTTTTCATTATTAAGGAAATGGTACGGATCATCAGTTTTTGTTTGCTATTCTCTGATTACACATACATTTGTCTACAAAATGATACAACACCGATTTCATTCCGTCAAGCCGTTTTCCAGCAGCATCGATTTTCTCTCCACAATGCACGAAATCGGTCATTTTTTCACAACCGTGGGTTTTACCTTGCACGTGTCGCGTGCTGTACTATGAAACCATGTCAATACGCTAGTTCCATCTCTCCTCTATCCAGTGGTGAAAACCGCTTCTCGCTGCGCCCACCCGTTGCCGACTTATACAGCCGGGAAGCAGGCGCCGCAGGCCGGTTTTCGTACGATGTTCGTTTTGACCGTTTCCCGTGTTAACCCTATGGCGCACGCGAGCGCGTGCTGACGGCGCACCCCTGGTCCGATCACGCCCAAATTTTAATACAAAGGCCGCCCACGCCCACAGATTCGACATGCCAAATTTCACGTCGCTACGCGGCGCCTTGCAGGCGCAATAAGACACATAAGTCATGACACACGGATGCACGTCGTACAGACATGTTATAAATCATAATATAGACTAGATGGCATATTTTGCGCTATAACTGTGCGTTTTGATAGATGCATTTGATGGGGCATTAGTTTGGGTGTGGGAACTTGTGATTTTTATTTGTCTTATTTTGTCAGAGTTGGATATTTTTTTGAACGGCATGTTATGCCGGTGCTGGTTGTTGGTTGTTAGAGCCTTTCTCATGGTTTGCCTTTAACGAACTCAAAGCTACCCTAACCTAACCTACCCATACCCTACCTTACTAATAACTGACACATAGTTACCCTTCTCATACTCGATTAAAGTAATGTACCAAATTTGAGCGCAATCGGCCCAGCCGTTCTTGATATATAAAAGCGGCCCGCTGCACGTGCGCACGCGCTAACTGAGACTCCAGATGACTTGTGCCAGCCGCCTTTCTAAATTGTCCCCAACAGTGAACAAAATTTGAGCGAAATCGGCCCAGCCGTTCTTGAGATGTATAAGTGGACCCCTCACGTGCGCACGTGCAATCGATCCACCCTACCTGTCACACATGACCATGCATCGCCAGGTGAGTGCCCCCTCCACCCACAGTCCAAGTTTCAGCGCAATCGGCCCAGTAGTAGCTGAGTTATTCCCAGTACAATAATGTGCTGTTTATTGGTAGGCGCTTATTTTCAGTGTTTGGAATTCCCCTTGGCGGGCGGTGCATTGCAGCCCATGCTTTGATAGCTATTGTCAAAAGTTGAATGACTTGCCGGCCATAAGCCATCGATCGGATTTTGTCGAAAAATACCTGTAACGTTAACAAATCACGGTCGTCTGTTTGAGTCATTTTCACAAAAGTTTATTGACTTTTCGATAATGTTTTGGGTGGATATTGGTCAGAAAAGAATGCTCTTTCCGAATATGTAGGTTTCTTAGCGATTGATCAGCGTTTTCAATACGTTTTGATGTTGTAAAGGACGTCGCGCTCCGCGCGAATCAAATTTTCAAATTAATTTTTCATTATTAAGGAAATGGTACGGAGCATCAGTTTTTGTTTGCTATTATCTGATTACACATACATTTATCTGCAAAATGATACAACTTCGATTTAATTCCGTCAAGCCGTTTTCCAGCGGCATCGATTTTCCCGTCACAATGCATGAAATCGGTCATTTTTTCACAACCGGGGGTGCTGTCTTGCACGTGGCGCGTGCTATACTATGCAACCATGTCAATACGCTAGGCCCATCTCTCCTCTATCCAGTGGTGGAAACCCCACCTCGCTACGGCAATCTGTCGCCGAGTTTTGGGCCCGGGAAGCGGGCGCCGCAGGCCGGTTTTCGCCCGATCTTCGATTTGACCGTTTCCCGTGTTAACCCTATGGCGCACGCGAGCGCGTGCTGACGGCGCACCCCTGGGCCGATCACCCCCAAATTTTAATACAAAGGCCGCCCACGCCCACAGATTCGACATGCCAAATTTCACGTCGCTACGCGGCGCCTTGCAGGCGCAATAAGACACATAAGTCATGACACACGGATGCACGTCGTACAGACAACTTATAATTCATAATATAGACTAGATGGCCATGTTTGCGCGATAACTGTATAGATTCGATAGATATTGTTAATGGGGGCATTAGTTTGGGTGTATGAGGTTATATTTTTATTTGTATGAGCTATGTGAAGTTTGACATTTGGTTTTAATTGAACTGTATGGTATGCTGGTGCTGATTACCGGGTTGTTTGAGTCTTTCGGATGTTGGGCCCTTATGCACTCAAATTTAACATACACTACAATACCCTGCCCTACCCAGGATGGATGGATGGATGAACGCGATAACTGTACGTTTCGATGGCTATTGTTCAATGGGGCCATTAGTTTGATGTATGAGGTAATATTTTTATTTGTATGAGTTAGGTGAAATTTGATTCTTTAAACTGTATGGTATGCTGGTGCTGATTACGGGTTGTTTGAGTCCTTCGCATGCTGGCCCCTTATGCACTCAACCTTACCATACGCTACACTGCCCTACCCTACCCAGAAGCTCTACTCAACACATACCAAACCATACTTTATTTCTTGCCTTACCCGTAAGACGCTGGTTGTATCAGTCACCATCGCGACTAAGAAGATGCTGTCGGAGAATCCAGCGCAGCGCTCGTGCGTCCTCTTGTCTTCCTCCGGGCTGACACTAAGCCATGCCGTGATAAGGAGTGGAAGCAGCTGCAGTGCGCAGGTGACAGCACATGACATGTTTCTGCAACGTAATCAAATCTAGTGAATACAACAGTGAAATACTTACGTGTCGCTCCGTGTGGCTATTAGCTTTTACCCCGCAACCCGCCGCGTGGAGGCTGCCACATCGGGTTGCGTCTCTATTTAACGCCCGAGACCCCTCACCGGGTGCAGAGCGCACACCTCTGGTGAGGGAAGACACGGCGGCCGTGGGCAGCGGCAATAAGGCCCCCCGAGAAGTACTCGGTGTGTGCTACTCGCAGCCGATCGTATAGCTGGAGGCAAACGCCCATTGTTAGATGTGATCTCAAATATCAAAATATATCATCAAATATCAAATATATCATCAGAGCATATCAAACATGTTTTATAACATGCCACTCGATACATTGATTTATCCTCAAAATATAAGTTGCGCTCGCGCATTGGAGGTCACCAAAGCCAGTTGCGGCATTATGTTAATGTGTAAATTTTCCACTTGGCGGCGCATTGGCTCGCCAGGATTGATCCGTCCTGCATCACGGTCGGCCGGCCGTTTTCTCCTCGTTGCTCCTCGCTCCTCCTCTCCACGTTGCTCGTAGCGCTCTGGCTACCCGTCGCCTCTGCGACCCGCTGATCTACCGGCCATCACCTCGGCCCATCACCTCCGTGTACACCACATTGGGTGTTGCGCCTTGGCCACCTCTGGGCAGCGCGATCCTCAGATCCGCCGGCCGGCCGACCCGCGATGCAGCCACGTACAGCTGCCCGTGGCTGAATACTGGCTCCTCCAGAAAGACCGCGACCCGACCGAGCGTCTGCCCCTGGGCTTTGTTCACCGTCATGGCGAAACCTGGCCGCACGGGGAACTGGCGACGCTCCCAGCGGAAGGGAAACGCGTCATCCGGGGGCTGGAGTGGGAGCCGTGGAATAAGCACTTGCCTTCCGGCGTTTTTGCCGCAGGCGATGGTGGCCTCCATGAGTCGCGGGCTGATGATACGACCAGCGATAAGTCGCGTGCCATTGCACAGTCCGTCAGTGGCGGACAGATTACGAAGTAGCATGAGTGGCATGCCTGGCTTGATCATCAAGCAGTGAGGTGGGAAGCCGGGAGCGCACAGAGTGTTTAGATACTCATGTGGAATATCCAGCTGCTCGGCCTCCTCCACCAGACTGTCGGCGCTCAGCAGGCGGACGGCCTCTCCGGGGAAGCGCTCGGTGACTGCGGCGTTCAGCTCGTCGACCCGAGTGTTTCGCGGCGCGAGCACAGCCCGCGACGCCATCCACTCCCGGTCGCCGTGTCGCCCTGCCAGGTCATCAAACACCCAGTCAATGACAGCGTCGATATCGGCGTCCATCACCAGGTGCGGGGGCAGCTGAACAAACCCATCCTCGGGGCCCTCTGCGCGTCCCTCTCCCAGCTCGAGCAGCCAGTCACAGAACGCCCGCAGCTCTGGACCGTCCGGCCCGGCTGCCCGCCGCGCCCGCATGTTCTCCAGCAGCGGCGCCACAATGAAGTGACGCCACAGCGCTGACCGTCGCAGACAGGCGTCCACCACCTGTGCGCGGGTACCGTGCCTGAAACGGACAATAATATGCATATAAAAACGCGCCGAGACGGCCACTAATGCTAAGAAATGGCTGCTTAGCCGGCGCCCTGGTGGGGGTCTAAGCCACAGGGGAAAAACTAAAGCATAAATTTTTTCGGGAACCGTTTTTCTGCGAAACTTTTTCATCAAGGTTGTATTGTCGATTTTATCAGCGACGCATTCCGCTCGTTGAGACGCGTCAAATGAAGCATAATCTCACCTCAAAAGACCGACTACAAAATCTGACCTAGGGTCGAGGTCGTGACCCTACCGGTAAAGGTCATGTGTCATAATAACTGTCAATTTGTATCGTTTAACTGAATCCATCTGACTAACGTGTTTGCATCGCTCTAACATGTTTACTTAAAGTTATCGCAAAAACTGCTGGATGACCCGTCTTAATCTTAATCTGGAAACCTGTTGACCTTATGTGACCGGATGTAAGAAATAACTCACACGATGCACAATGGATTTATTTTCGGCCATAGCAAATTTAGCCCATATTTCTTTACTGGGCTCACTGTGTGGGCGAGTGTGAGTGTAAACTGGCGAGTGTGGTCAAAAAGCCCCTCCCACCAGGGCGAAGCCAAAGAAACCACAAAGCATGCGGTCTACGATCAATCCGCTGCGGCAGTGTGTTTACGACGCTGGCATCGATATAAATGAGTGAATACGTTTTGAAGGCATAGCGGTTGAATGTTCATGGCTCCGACTTATTTCACATGTTAAACTGCAATAATGCGATTGGGCCGAAGAGCATTATATCAGTTGCATTCAATTACACACTAATAATAACAAACGTACCACAGCTATTATAATTGTATATACATTTTTTTTCTCATACACACTGAACGCCTGTTGTTGTTAGTTACCTGATGACTGGGAGAATTTGGCGGAAATCCCCGCCCAGCACGAGGACTTTTCCGCCGAACGGCTCCTCGCTGCCAGTGACGTCACGCAGCGTGCGGTCGAACGCCTCCAGGTGGTGACGGTGGGCCATGGGGGCCTCGTCCCACACGATGAGCGCCGTCCGTCGGATGAGCTCCGCCAGCGGGCTCTGCGCGCTGATGGCGCACGTTGATGTCGCGTCCACCTGCAGCGGTGCCTTGAAACGCGAGTGGTATGTGCGCCCGCCGTCCAGCAGAGTGGCAGCAATTCCACTGAAGGCCACTGCGAGCGCTACCATACCCTGCGAGCGCACCGCCGCCAGCAGCGTGTTGAAGACGTACGTCTTTCCGGTGCCACCAGCGGCGTCCACGAACACGGCCAGCGGACGCCGCCCGTCGACGGCCGTCATTACCAGGTCGAAGACGTGGCGCTGCGGCGGCAGCAGAGTGGGCAGCTGGATGGCCACCTGGTCTCTGAGCGCTGCTGCGTCATATTCCAGCTCCTCTTGAATGAGCCGCGGCAGCTGGCGCAGCTCGGCGGCCTGCTGCAGCTCAGCTGCCCGCGCCCGCTGATCGGGCGTCACCTCCGGCAGACCGAAGTCTCGGAGCTCTTTGCCGGCCTGCTGTAGCTGCCGCTCCAGGTCCACCAGTGTTAGTGCAGCGCGCAGCTCGTCCGGCAGGTCGCGATGACGACGGCCGAAGTCATCAGACATGGCGTCCAGGTGACGCCGGAACAGCTCTGACGGATCGGCTGGTGCGCAGAAGAGCAGCAGCGTCACGAAGAGGCGCCGGATTTGAGCCGGCATCTGTGCGTGCGCCGCGTCCTCCATCGTCACCTCCCACTCGCGGTCGTCCTGCAGAAGGCCACGCAGGCAGCACGCCTCACGATAGGTGGCACAGACCACGCCGTCCACGGTGCGCAGCTCCTCAAAGGACGCCGCCCCCGCGACGTGGTGCAGCAGCACGCGGAGGTAGAACACGTCGCCGTGACGTGGTGAGAGGCTCACCACGCGGCCGATTGCCTCTGCCGCCTGCTGTTGGCGCCGTTTGCGCCACACCTTCTGGCCGGCCTGCCAGGTATACCGCGACGGGAAGTCCGGGTAGAGCAGTCGGCGGCAGTCCGGGTCGGCGGCGGCCGACTCCCGGTTATACTCCAGCCAGGCGGTGAGATGGGTGCGTCGGGCGGCCTGAGCCGCCTGCCGCTCCTGTCCCGGCTCGAAGTACACCAGCTGGTGATCCTCGAGGTGCACCTGTAGAGCGACCACGTTCGGCTGCCGCTGGCTCATCGGCATGTCGAACAGACGCCAGCAGGCTTCACTGGCACCGATCGAGCGCATGTCCTGGTACTCTGCGATCTCGTCATCGCCGCCGATCAGGTTGTCAGCGCGCACCATCTGGCGGTCCGGGCCCTTGTAGATGTACCTGAAAAGATACTTGACACTCTGCACCGAACAGCACACCTCCACGTTCACGTGAGCCTCATATTTCAGGGACAGGTATGGAGAGAAGGGTACCACCCACTGGTTGGTGATGAGCCGCCCGTCACGCACAAACTCCTGGCCGCCCTCGGCTGCCGGTCGCCGCCTGTAGACAGGGTACGGATGGTCATCCCGCCACTCTGTCTCGTTGGCGAACGGCTTGGGAAAGCCCTTGGAGCAGCGGCCGCCATCCATGCAGGCGGCCGTCGGGTTGGCGGCGCCGCACTGGCGGTGTACCATGGTACTCACCACGATCTCGTGCAGGCGGCGCGCCTGGTCTGACCTGGCTGGGTCGGGCAGTTCCGCCGTGATCACCGCGTCTACATCGTCGGCAGTCCGCGGGCGGTCCTCCTGCCGGACGATGACCAGGATATGGCCGTGCGGCAGACCTGCAGGGAAAGTAAATAATGTTTTAAGCGGCGATTGAGATAGAATAGGACCTTAAAAAATTGACTTCAGGTCAAAGTCATGTGGTGACTTTTTATGAACCAACATGACCTTTCGGGCCACTGCTGGCCATAAGCTGCACTTTGCTCATTGCAACTGGGCAGATGTTGCGATTCTGAAAAAAATCTTGCGGTTTAGACTTGTAAGTTCGACCTGACCTAAGTGACCTGAGCGCTAAAATTATGCACACGACGTAAAATTGATGCATGATGAGCTGTATTGGTTTTCTTCACACTCCCTCCTCCCCCCCCCCCACACACACACGAACACAAACCTTTAGTGCCTACTCACCTCGTTTTTGGAACTCGACCACCATCAGCATGGAGACACAGCGTCCGAAGATGCCGCTGGTGGTGAGCTCCTTCAGCAGGGCCTTCAGCTTTAGGTGGAACACCCTGGCCACCAGATCGGGGCGGGACTGCGCATCCTGGCCGGGCAGGAGCGCCGCCTGGATCTCAGGCCAGTTTGGGTTGCAGGTGAACGTCACGAAGTACGTCGGCCTGCCGTACACTCGCACGATGGCCATGGCGTCTTGGTACCTGATTCATTGAGACAAAGGTAAAACACCAAATGAGGAAATGAAGTATCGCAAAAATCCTATCTAAAGGCTGACATATACACCTATCACAACGCGACCAATTGGTTGGGGGGAGAGAGAGAGGGGGGATGAGATTGTGTGGCTCTTTGGAATTGTGGCCTTTCGTGACCTCACGACACAAATGTGACGTCATCAGTATTCAAAATAGAGCCCTTCCGTTCTCGAGAGCCCAGAATATCCGTAGTTACATGAACACGGTCATATCATGAAAATTTCATGACCCTGACCCAAATGACCTTGACCTGTGACCTACTTTTCGAGACCATGTTTGGCCGGAATCGCGATTCGGAGTATGTCGGCTCGCATTAGCCGCGCGTTTGCAGTCTTTTCGTGGTTTCAAGCGTTCAAACAATGTGATATGATGTTGGTCCCAGGCATTAGGGTGGGTATCAAAGTCACCTGAAGGTCAGGTCAGGTCATTGACCTTTGATGACCTCGGCTCACTTTTCGAGTTTTACATGTTTCGAGGCTAGCTATTCTTTGGAGCTGAATTCGAATTTAGCGACCATTTGAACATGTACGAAGTAGTTTTGGTGCCTTCGGATTTCGGAACATGTTATGAAGCTGACAGAGACGGTTGACACCTACCGCGAATACCCGGCAGAACACCTACTGGTTGACCTGACCTGACCTGACCCGACCTGACCTTAATGCATGAAGACATCATTGCGATCAAAACTAATATGATATTCGAGATAACCACCCCGGAAAACCCCATAACAGCCACACTTTACGACGTTCTAACAGGTCCCGGTTTTCCCGACTTTTGGGTAATTGAACTGACCTCAGAGGTCACCATTTGACCTATGACCTTAAAACCGGGTACCGTTGGCTTCGTCTCGTAACGACCTACACGATGTTTTTTTCGGCGAGGCTCTATTTGTAACTAAAGTCATTTGACATGACCTGGTGACCTGACCTTGAGTGATCTTGGTATGCAATTTTCACAACACATGCAGAATAGATGCATTATGATGTGTACCAAAAACGGTGGCAACAATTTTTGAGATATTCACGAAAAACCCCAGCGGGGCGGGGGGGGGGGGCTGTTCAAAATCACACTTTCCCCCCCCCCCCCAACAGGGCACGGGTTAAACATTTGATTCAACAACCGATTTCTACATAATAAGCAATGTAACGCGCTCGTAAATAATTCACCTGCGCTGGTAGTACCGGGGCCCGCCGGTGAAGGAAGCCGGCAGGATGACACGCTGACCGACGCGGTCTCCGCCGGCCAGCTCCCTTTCGGCGTCCCCCGGCAGCGCGTCCTGGAGGCGCTGGTACAGCTCGGCACGCAGGCCGGCCTGGTTCCGAGCCAGGTACAGCAGACGCTGGGTCTCTACGCGCGCAAAAGCCATGCACACGTACTCCTGAAACAGGCGTCCTGCGCGGAACAGTGAGTCATCGAGGTCGGGTCGCAGCTGCAGCCGATGAGCGTAGTACTGCATCAGCGACACGCCCCTCACGTCCCCGCGCCCGTTTGCCACCGCCTGCCGTAGGTCGGGCTGCCAGCCGTCTGTGCCAAACGGCAGAAGGAGCACAAAGTGCAGAGCCTCAAACGCCCGGTGCGTCTCATTTACCGTCTGGAGGAACGGACCTTCGGCATCGGCACGGCGACGCAGCACGATGTCCTGATGGACGGGCTCCTCGTCCATCAGCACGGCCACCTCCCGGAACCCCTCGGCGCGGTTGTACCGTCGGGGGTGCTGGTCGGCCGGGCGGGCGTCGGCACTTACCACCAGTCTCTGCTGCTGAACCTCCTCCTCCGGCAGCTCGGCGGCGTGGATAAAGTCCTGCACATAGGGATTTACCTGACGCAGCAGGACCTGCAGCTGTTCGAGCAGCGTCAGCAGGCGCGCCCGCTCCGGCTCCCGGGTGCCGCGGGGCAGCGGCACGTGTCCTAGACGCAGCGCGGCCTCGGCCGCCGGGTCGTCACAGTCCGGGTCATTCACATAAATCTGGGCGAACGACGGCCGCTCCCCGTCTCTGGCCTGCAGCGGACCGACGCGGTGGTACAACCTACCTTGAATGATCACTGATGGTGCATACCCACCGTCCGCCGGCCTCACCTCCCGTGTCATCATAGACGCCAGCGACAGCGCCGTGTTCAGGCGCCGGGAGTGCTGTCTGAATGTGCGTGCCTCCAGCGTGTCGCCCGTCCACAGTTCACGGAGCAGCGGTGGCGGGGCGGGCAGGGGATCTAGGTTTACCTTTCCCCCCGAAACAGCACAGAGTGGCCCGCTCCTCTCGCCAGAGGAGGGCGCCGCAGTGCGGACATACCGTGTCGCGTGCCCCCGTGTCGAGCCTGGCCACCGGCTGGCGACCGGACAGCACAGAGTCGGCGTCACAGGCGGCTCGATTGGCCCGGTCGACTCTGCGGCGCCCCTCCATGTGGCCCCTCGCGTCGGCCGCCCGTTCCGCGTCACGTACCTCGTTGGCATGTCAGCCCGTCGCTGTCGCTGCCTCTCGGCCTCTGCCAGGCGCCCAGCGTCATCGAGGGCGGCACGCCGCGCGCTGCCTTTCAGCGTCCGCTTCTCTCTCGGCGTCATCCATGACAGCCCTTCGCTGTCGCTGCCGTTCAGCGTGCGCTTCTCTCTCAGCGTCATCCATGGCGGCCCGCCGCTGTCGCTGCCGTTCGGCGTCCGCTTCTCTTTGTGCCTCATCGAAGGCCGCCCGTCGCTGTCTTTCCCGCTCGGCGTTACGGAGCGCCTCGGCCTCCCTCCTGGCCTGAGCCATCCGTTCACGCCGCCGGCGCTGGGCCGCGGCATTTGCCGCCCGACAGCACGCCACGGTCATGACGCGGCATGGCTGTCTAAGTTAGCTGGGTAAAAGTGCAGACAGTAGATTGCTTTTGGACAACTTATGAGTAATCAAGCTAACGGCAGGTATGGTATCTACCCGAATGACTCGAATTACTCATCAAATAACTCCTCGCAAAGTTTCAATGATCAGCCGTTGAGCAAGGAAATTCACATCAGGGCTTACTGAGACAATCAAGTGAGCGCAGATCATACGCACAAATAGGCCAAAATTTCACTCAAACGATCGCCTCTCGAAAAGTCAATAGTCATCCCACAGCGAAACATATTACTCGAGCCTGTGGTGCATTCACTCACAGACTGCTCTTGCTGAAATTGTTTTACCATTGTTGCGTGTCCCGTTGCTATGCGACAAATCAAGGTCGTGGCTAAAAAGGGAACTAAAATTTTGATCAAGTTTTCATAAATAATCTCTCACGCTATGCAAATAAAATTTTAGCTTGAAGTGTACCTACTTAAATATCTAAAATGTTATATAAGGAATCATATGAGTTATATGCGTAAAACACTTGCTCTCTCCATATTAAAATTTCCGTCATATCGTTACCGAGATCTGAGTTACTCCGATTGGAGCTCAATCAGTGTCAGTCCGCTCTGGCGCGATCGGTAGCGCATCCGGCTTTAAGCTCTTAGGTCCCGGGTTCGATTCCCGGGCTGTCTGTGGTACTTTTCTTTATCGACGCAATCAATTAAATTCCTTCGTAAACAGCGTGACGCTAGCGAAACACGGTCGTATGCTTGAGTCATTTTTCACATAAGTTTTTTGACTTTTCGATAATATTTTGGGTGGATATTGGTCAGAAAAGAATGCTCTTTCCGAATATGTAGGTTTCATAGCGATTGATCAGCGTTTTCAATACGTTTTGATGTTGTAAAGGACATCGCGCTTCGCGCGAAATAATTTTTAATTTAATTTTTCAATATTAAAGAAATGGTACGGATCGTCACTTTTTATTTGCTTTCCTATTATTACACGTACATTTGTCTGCAAAATGATACAACCCGATTTCATTCCGTCAAGCCGTTTTCCCCAGCGACATCGTTTTCTTCCCACAATGCATGAATCGGTCATTTTTTAACAACCGGGGTGCTATCTTGCACGTGGCGCGTGCTATACTATGAAACCATATCAATACGCTAGGCCCATCTCTCCTCTATCCAGTGGTGGCAACCGCATGTCTCTACGACCTCGTTTCGCCGAGTAATAAGCTCGGGAAAGAGCGCTGCAGGCCCAATTTTCGTCCGATCTGCATGTCAGCCCCCCGTGTTAACCGTATGAG
Source organism: Amphibalanus amphitrite (assembly GCF_019059575.1). Taxonomy (NCBI): domain Eukaryota; kingdom Metazoa; phylum Arthropoda; class Thecostraca; order Balanomorpha; family Balanidae; genus Amphibalanus; species Amphibalanus amphitrite. The sequence continues at coordinate 37,612 of NW_024883714.1, forward strand.
AGCACCCTTTTGCACGTGCTGACGGCGCACCCCGGTGCGATCAGGGTGCGCCGTATCGCCCAAACATGGCCTAGATGGCCATGTTTGGGCGATAACTGTATAGATTCGATAGATATTGTTAATGGGGCATTAGTTTGGGTGTATGAGGTTATATTTTTATTTGTATGAGCTAGGTGAAGTTTGACATTTGGTTTTAACTGAACTGTATGGTATGCTGTGCTGATTACCCGGGGTTGTTTTAGTCTTTCGGATGTTGGCCCTTATGCACTCAAACTTAACATAACCTACAATATACATACCCTACCTCTACCCTACCCTACCCTACCCTACCCTACCCTACCCTACCCTACCCTACCCTACCCTACCCTACCCTACCCTACCCTACCCCTAACCCTACCCTACCCTACCCTACCCTACCTACCCTACCCTACCCTACCCACACCCTACCTTACTCATAACCTACACGTAGTTACCCTTCTCATACTCGATTAAAGTACGTACCAAATTTGAGCGCGATCGGCCCAGCCGTTCTTGAGATATCAACTGGCCCACTGCACGTGCGCACGCGCTGAGACTCCAGATGACTTGTGCCAGCCACCTTTCTAAACTGTTCCTATCAGTATACAAAATTTGAGAGAAATCGGCCCAGCCGTTCTTGAGATGTAGAAGCGGACCCCTCACGTGCGCACGTGCAATCGATCCACCCTACCTGTCACACATGACCATAGCATCGCCAGATGAGTGCCCCCTCCACCCACAGTCCCAAGTTTCAGCGCAATCGGCCAGTAGCAGCTGATTATTCCTAGTACAAAAATGTGCTGTTTACTGGTAGGCGCTTATTTTCAGTGTTTGGGATTCCCCTTGGCGGGCGGTGCATTGCAGCCCATGCTTTGATAGCTATTGTCAAAAGTTGAATGACTTGCCGGCCTATCCACGATCGGATTTTGTCGAAAAATACCGGTAACGTTAACAAAACACTCACATGCTTGATCATTTTCACAAAATTTATTGACTTTTTCGATAATATTTTGGGTGGATATTGGTCAAAAGAATGCTCTTTCCGAATATGTAGGTTTCATAGCGATTGATCAGCGGTTTTCAATACGTTTTGATGTTTAAAGGACGTCGCGCTACGCGCGAATCAAATTTTCAAATTAATTTTTCATTATTAAGGAAATGGTACGGATCATCATTTTTTGTTGCTATTCTCTGATTACCATACTTTGTCTACAAAATGATACAACACCGATTTCATTCCGTCAAGCCGTTTTCCAGCAGCATCGATTTTTCTCTCAATGCACGAAATCGTCATTTTTTTCACAACCGTGGTTTTACCTTGCACGTGTCGCGTGCTG